>NC_080167.1:10756614-10840599 GCF_950295315.1 Erinaceus europaeus | reverse complement strand
TTCCCTTCCCTTCCCTTCCCTTCCCTTCCCTCCCTTCCCTCCCCTTCCCTTCCCTTCCCTCCCTTCCCTTCCCTTCCCTTCCCTCCCCTTCCCTTCCCTTCCCTTCCTTCCCTCCCCTCCCCTTCCTTCCCTTCCTCCTTCCCTTCCCTTCCCTTCCCTTCCCTTCCCTTCCCTCCCCTCCCCTCCCCTCCCCTCCCCTTCCCTTCCCTTCCCTTCCCTTCCCTTCCCTTCCCTTCCCTCCCCTTCCCTTCCCTTCCCTTCCCTTCCCTCCCCTTCCCTTCCCTTCCCTTCCTTCCCTTCCCTTCCTTCCCTTCCCTTCCCTTCCCTTCCCTTCCCTTCCCTTCCTTTCCCTTCCCTCCCTTCCTTCCCTTCCCTTCCCTTCCCTTCCCTTCCCTTCCCTTCCCTTCCTTCCCTTCCCTTCCCTTCCTTTCCCTTCCCTCCCTTCCCTTCCCTTCCCTTCCCTTCCCTTCCCTTCCCTTCCCTTCCCTTCCCTTCCTTCCCTTCCCTTCCCTTCCCTTCCTTCCCTTCCCTTCCTTTCCCTTCCTCCCTTCCCTTCCCTTCCCTTCCCTTCCCTTCCCTTCCCTTCCCTTCCCTTCCCTTCCTTTCCCTTCCCTCCCTTCCCTTCCCTTCCCTTCCCTTCCCTTCCCTTCCCTTCCCTTCCCTTCCTTCCCTTCCCTTCCCTTCCCTTCCCTTCCCTTCCCTTCCCTTCCTTTCCCTTCCCTCCCTTCCCTTCCCTTCCCTTCCCTTCCCTTCCCTTCCCTTCCCTTCCTTTCCCTTCCCTCCCTTCCCTTCCCTTCCCTTCCCTTCCCTTCCCTTCCCTTCCTTTCCCTTCCCTCCCTTCCCTTCCCTTCCCTTCCCTTCCCTTCCCTTCCCTTCCCTTCCCTTCCCTTCCCTCCCTTCCCTTCCCTTCCCTTCCCTTCCCTTCCCTTCCTTTCCCTTCCCTCCCTTCCCTTCCCTTCCCTTCCCTTCCCTTCCCTTCCCTTCCCTTCCCTTCCTTCCTTCCCTTCCCTTCCCTTCCCTTCCCTTCCCTTCCCTTCCCTTCCTTTCCCTTCCCTCCCTTCCCTTCCCTTCCCTTCCCTTCCCTTCCCTTCCCTTCCCTTCCCTTCCTTTCCCTTCCCTCCCTTCCCTTCCCTTCCCTTCCCTTCCTTCCCTTCCCTTCCCTTCCTTTCCCTTCCCTCCCTTCCCTTCCCTTCCTTCCCTTCCCTTCCCTTCCCTTCCCTTCCCTTCCTTTCCCTTCCCTCCCTTCCCTTCCCTTCCCTTCCCTTCCCTTCCTTTCCCTTCCCTCCCTTCCCTCCCCTTCCCTTCCCTTCCCTCCCTTCCCTTCCCTCCCCTTCCCTTCCCTTCCCTTCCTTCCCTCCCCTCCCCTTCCCTCCCTTCCCTTCCTTCCCTTCCCTTCCCTTCCCTCCCCCCCTCCCCTCCCCTCCCCTTCCCTTCCCTTCCTTCCCTTCCCTTCCCTTCCCTTCCCTTCCTCCCTTCCCTTCCCTTCCCTCCCTTCCCTTCCCTTCCCTTCCCTTCCCTCCCCTTCCCTTCCCTTCCCTTCCCTTCCCTTCCCTTCCCTTCCTTCCCTTCCCTTCCCTTCCCTTCCCTTCCCTTCCCTTCCCTTCCCTTCCTTTCCCTTCCCTCCCTTCCCTTCCCTTCCCTTCCCTTCCCTTCCCTTCCCTTCCCTTCCCTTCCTTTCCCTTCCCTCCCTTCCCTTCCTTCCCTTCCCTTCCCTTCCCTTCCTTCCCTTCCCTTCCCTTCCCTTCCCTTCCCTTCCCTTCCCTTCCCTTCCCTTCCCTTCCCTTCCCTTCCTTTCCCTTCCCTCCCTTCCCTTCCCTTCCCTTCCCTTCCCTTCCCTTCCCTTCCTTTCCCTTCCCTCCCTTCCCTTCCCTTCCCTTCCCTTCCCTCCCCTTCCCTTACCTTCCCTTCCCTTCCCTTCCCTTCCCTTCCCTTCCTTTCCCTTCCCTCCCTTCCCTTCCCTTCCCTTCCCTTCCCTTCCCTTCCCTTCCCTTCCTTTCCCTTCCCTCCCTTCCCTTCCCTTCCCTTCCCTTCCCTTCCCTTCCCTTCCCTTCCTTTCCCTTCCCTCCCTTCCCTTCCCTTCCCTTCCCTTCCCTCCCTTCCCTCCCCTTCCCTTCCCTTCCCTCCCTTCCCTTCCCTTCCCTTCCCTCCCCTTCCCTTCCCTTCCCTTCCTTCCCTCCCCTCCCCTTCCCTTCCCTTCCCTCCCTTCCCTTCCCTTCCCTTCCCTTCCCTTCCCTTCCCTCCCCTCCCCTCCCCTCCCCTTCCCTTCCCTTCCCTTCCCTTCCCTTCCCTCCCCTCCCCTTCCCTTCCCTTCCCTTCCCTTCCCTCCCCTTCCCTTCCCTTCCCTTCCCTTCCCTTCCCTTCCTTCCCTTCCCTTCCCTTCCCTTCCCTTCCTTTCCCTTCCCTCCCTTCCCTTCCCTTCCCTTCCCTTCCCTTCCCTTCCCTTCCCTTCCCTTCCTTTCCCTTCCCTCCCTTCCCTTCCCTTCCCTTCCCTTCCCTTCCCTTCCCTTCCCTTCCCTTCCCTTCCTTCCCTTCCCTTCCCTTCCCTTCCCTTCCCTTCCCTTCCTTTCCTTCCCTCCCTTCCCTTCCCTTCCCTTCCCTTCCCTTCCCTTCCCTTCCCTTCCTTTCCCTTCCCTCCCTTCCCTTCCCTTCCCTTCCCTTCCCTTCCCTTCCCTTCCCTTCCTTTCCCTTCCCTCCCTTCCCTTCCCTTCCCTTCCCTTCCCTTCCTTTCCCTTCCCTCCCTTCCCTCCCCTTCCCTTCCCTTCCCTCCCTTCCCTTCCCTCCCCTTCCCTTCCCTTCCCTTCCTTCCCTCCCCTCCCCTTCCCTCCCTTCCCTTCCCTTCCCTTCCCTTCCCTTCCCTTCCCTTCCCTCCCCTCCCCTCCCCTCCCCTCCCCTTCCCTTCCCTTCCCTTCCCTTCCCTTCCCTTCCCTTCCCTTCCCTTCCCTTCCCTTCCCTTCCCTTCCCTTCCCTTCCCTTCCCTCCCTTCCCTTCCCTTCCCTTCCCTTCCCTTCCCTTCCCTTCCCTTCCCTTCCCTCCCTTCCCTTCCCTTCCCTTCCCTTCCCTTCCCTTCCCTTCCCTTCCCTTCCCTTCCCTCCCTTCCCTTCCCTTCCCTTCCCTTCCCTTCCCTTCCCTTCCCTTCCCTTCCCTTCCCTTCCCTTCCCTTCCCTTCCCTTCCCTTCCCTCCCTTCCCTTCCCTTCCCTTCCCTTCCCTTCCCTTCCCTTCCCTTCCCTTCCCTTCCCTTCCTTTCCCTTCCCTCCCTTCCCTTCCCTTCCCTTCCCTTCCCTTCCCTTCCCTTCCCTTCCCTTCCCTTCCCTTCCCTTCCCTTCCCTTCCCTTCCTTTCCCTTCCCTCCCTTCCCTTCCCTTCCCTTCCCTTCCCTTCCTTTCCCTTCCCTCCCTTCCCTTCCCTTCCCTTCCCTCCCCTTCCCTTCCCTTCCCTTCCTTCCCTCCCCTCCCCTTCCCTTCCCTTCCCTCCCTTCCCTCCCCTTCCCTTCCCTTCCCTCCCTTCCCTTCCCTTCCCTCCCCTTCCCTTCCCTTCCCTTCCTTCCCTCCCCTCCCCTTCCCTTCCCTTCCCTCCCTTCCCTTCCCTTCCCTTCCCTTCCCTTCCCTTCCCTTCCCTTCCCTTCCCTTCCCTTCCCTTCCCTCATACCCCACCCTCTTTTTTTCCCAGATAGGGAATGAGAGCTGGAGAAAGAGCCAGAGACAGCAGGAGACACCACCCTACCCTCAGAGAGTCCCTCTGCTTTGCATAAGTGCTCCCAAGTGGAGGTGGCTGGACACTCCAGAACCCAAGTCCTGGCACATGACAAAGCTGTCTCCTGGCCCCTGGCATGATTTCTTTTCTTTTAAATATATATATACCCTTTTTGTTGCCCTTATTGTTTTTTTATTGTTGTAGTTATTGTTGTTATAGATGACATCATTAGTTGTTAGATAGGACAGAGAGAAATCAAGAGAGGAGGGGAAGACAGAGGGGGGGGGGGAAGATAGACACCTGCAGACCTGCTTGCCTGATTGTGAAGCGACTCCCCTGCAGTTGGGGAGCCCGGGGCTCAAACCTGTATCCTTACACTGGTCCTTGCGCTTTGTGCCACATGCGCTTAACCCACTGCGCTACCGCCCGACTCCCTCTGGCGTGATTTCTTTATGGAGCTCAACTTGGAGAGGAGGGTTCCTGGAAAAACAGCATCACTCTCTTCTTCCTTTCTCCTCTCTCGACTCTCGAGGGGGTGGGCCTGCTGAGAAGTGTGTGTATGTGTGTGTGTGTGCCTGTGTGTGTGTGTGTTGTTGGTGGTGGTGGTGGTTTGTGTCACTGGCAGGGACACAGAGGTTGTGGGGACTCTTCTGTCACTTCTTTCCTTCTCTGCCAAAGAAATGAGGCAGAGCCGGCCACGGACCATTCAAGGTGGCATTTGTCATCAGACTGGATTAAGAAACCATTAGGAATGACCCTTCTGTACTCCCTCCTCTCTCCTCCCACCCTCCCTCCCCTTCCTTGCCCCCACCTGGTGATAAAACCGGAGGTCACTAACATTACCTCTGATTCCCAGCTTTGAACTTGAAGTTTAGTTTAGGCTACTCCACAGGGCCTGCGGGAGTGTCTGGGATGTGGTAGGGGGTGGCGTTTCCAAGGAATCAGAGAAAACTAGATCCCAGTTCACACTTGGAGGGGGCAGCCTGGGTGCTGAGACCCCTGGGCCAGGCAGCCCTCTGTGGGGAGGGCTGGGCTGTTGAACTTTGTCCCTGACCTGGAATCACTAGATACAGCCTGTTGATGACGACCCCCAGTGTCCCCAGACATTGTTCAAAGTCCCCAGCTGTTATAGCATCATCTCTGGTCCAAAGCATGGGTCTTTTATTTTAGAGTTTCAGAGACCCCCTCCCTCCCTCTGTGTCTAAGGCTACAGGAATGAGAGGAATGAATTTTCTTTTCTTTTTTAAAATATTTATTCCCTTTTGTTGCCCCCCTTTTTTTTTATTGTTGTAGCTAATACTGTTGTTGTTCTTGATGTCATTGTTGTTGGATAGGACAGAGAGAAATGGAGAGAGGAGGGGAAGACAGAGAGGGGAAGAGAAAGATAGACATCTGCAGACCTGCTTCACCACTTGTGAAATGACTCCCCTGCAGGTGGGGAGCCAGGGGCTCCAACCGGGATCCTTATGCTGGTCCTTGCACTTTGTGCCATGTGTGCTTAACCCACTGTACTACTGCCCGACTCCCTGGAATGAATTTTCTAAGCAGTGAGCTCACTGAGGGGAACGCTGCACAACCCCCAGATAGCAACACCCCCAGGCCTGCCTGTGAGTGAGGCAACCTGCCTCTCCGCCCAGAAACCAGAGGCCTGAGGAGCATGGCACATGGAAGGGACCGATGGGTCTGGCTCGATTTCTGATAACCAGCAGTCCTTTCAGCTTCCTGATGGAAGCAAGCACAGGACCTGGTGTCTAATATCCCAACTGCAGCCCTGTCCCCCACAGAATGGAAGGGCTGGGCTGCACATCTTCCCTGCATGGCCCTCACTCACACCTTGCAGAAGCTTCTGCACTAGGACCCTGCTGGCATGTCATCTCTCCCGATGGATGACACCATGGTGGCTATGTGGATACCCACAGGGAGAGATGTCGGTTTCCCATAATGCTTTTCACCCTTTTTCACCCTTGAGGTCAAAGAAGCCCAAGGAAGTTTCTGGAAGCAAGCAGGCCCCTGGAGGTGTGAAGAAGCACCCCCACGCCGCCCCCAAGCTTCATGGGGGAAGGGTGGGGGAGGCTCCACAGGCCTCTGTGTTTGGGGCAAGCTTTGTGGGTAGACACAAGCTGCTGATGCCCCAGCTGGTCAGCATTTACAAAGTGGGACACATCTGTTCCTGACTATTGGCATGGAGAATGGAGGGGGGGTGGTAGCAGGCATCCCCCCCCAAAAAAAAACACATGGGTGGAGCCCAGCCTGAGGAAGCACTTCATTCTGGAGTATGGGGGGGTTTCTCCCCTCAGCAGCCACCTCACCCCCTCACCCCTCTTTCCTCTGCCTTTTATGTCTCCTGGTTTGAGTCAGATTTATGATGTGTTTCTCTTCACAACCCCCACCCCACCCCCACTCCAGATCATATTTGGGTGATAAAGAGCTGAGAAGTCTCCAGAGAGCCTGTTGTTTGGAAAAGGGGGGGGTCATGTAGGAGGAGGGTGGTAGGTTTGGGGTACAGGCAGCAAGTTCTAAAGGCGCCCACACTGAGCAGGTGGGAGTGGAGAACTCAGGAAGGAGCCTTGGTAAGACACTTATACAAATGGGTGTGGGACCCAACCCTATGGGGTCTACACACTGGACCATTGTATGTTTGCAAACCATCCCAGGCATCCTGCATATCCCCATCCCCACCAGGCAGGCACGTTCGTATACACTCCAGAGGGAACACACCACCCGGTACCCACACATGTCCCCGTCACCACTCTGAAAAGTGGATTTTTTTTTAAGATTTTTTTTTTTTTTGCCTCCATGGTTATTGCTGGGGCTCGGTGCCTGCACTACGAATTCACTGCTCCTGGAGGCTATTTTTTTTCCCTTTTGTTGCCCTTGTTGTTTTATCATTGTTGTGGTTATTATTGTTGTTATTGATGATGTTGTTGTTGTTGGATAGGACAGAGAGAAATAGAGAGAGGAGTGGAAGACAGAGAGGGGGAGAGAAAGACAGATACCTGCAGACCTGCTTCACCACCTGTTAAGTGACTCCCCTACAGGTAGTGAGCCTGAGGCTTGAACCGGGATCCTTACGTGCTGGCCCTTGTACTTTGCACCATGTGCGCTTAACCTGCTGTGCTACTGCCCAGCCCCCTAAGATACATAATTTTATCATGAGACACAGAGAAGGGAGAAAGAGAGAGAGAGGAGAAATGAGAGAGAGAGAGAGAGAGAGAGAGAGAGAAGCTAGAACATCACTCCAGGGTATGCAGTGCTGTGGGATCAAACCAGAAACCTCAGGCATGCAAGCCCTGCGCTCTACCAGCTGGGCTGTCTCCCCTGACTGACCCTCTGAGAGCAATGAACGGGCCAGGGAAAGGGCTCATGGGTAGAGCCTGAGCTTTGCACTTATGAGACCCTAGGTTAGAAAATCCGACCACAGACACACAGAGCAGAGGATGGTGGTGGTGGTGGTGGTGGTGGGGTTCAATGGCTAGAGCACAGGACTAGCATCCACGAGCTCCCAGATGCTGCAGAAGCCAGAGTAATGCTCTGGTTCTCCCTGTGTGTAAGCTTATCTTAATCAAAGCAAACCAAACGACAAAGAAGAGCTAACCCCAGAGGGTTAGTATAGCAGTAGTGCACAAGACTTGCTTTTGACAAGTCCCAAGGGCCATCCCTGGCATCACCAGCAGCCAGAGTTATGCAGTGCTGTGGTTGGAGGTAGAAGGGTGGGGTGGGCAGGGGAGAGGAGAGGAGAGGAGAAAAATAGGACTAAGTGGGCTGGCAGGGACCCTTCAGCTTCCCTCTCTGCTATACAGCTGATCTTGCTCTCTGCAGGCCTGGGATCCACAAACCCAGCTCCACTCTGCTCTCTTAATAAGACCTCCAGGCCTATAACACAGCAGAAACCCCCCCAAAATGGAGTCTCCCCTAAGTCCCAAGCACAGGCCTGGTCTCCGGACCACTTGGGACATTGCCATATCTGCCTTCACAGCTGCTGCAATAAACATTGCTCCCGCTCCCTCTCCCTCTCCCTCTCCCTCTCCCTCTCTCTCTCTCTCTCTCTCTCTCTCTCTCTCTCTGTGTAGGACTTGGCACCATGAGCCTGCTTCCTGCTTCTGGGGACCCTGCAGAAACAGGAACAAAGAACTTCATGACCAGGGAGAACATGTGAGGAACAAGGTGCCAGACAGCAAGGGCAGAGTCGCATGACGTGGGGTCTCCTTGAGAGATGAAATACAACGCAGCCCACATTCTCCTGCCTGACGCCCCAAGATCTAATTACAGATGCCTCCACATTCCTCATGCGTGCGTGCCATTCCCTTGAAGGCTTTGCCAAGGAGAGACATTTTGCAAGTTGCCTTGTAGGTGTGACCCTGCCTGGGTGTGGCTGGAGAGGATGGGTCGTGTTGTTACCATGAGAGTCCAGGATTGTACATTTGGAAAACGGGGCTCCCCTCACCCCCCCATAATCTATTCCAGGCTGACAACAGCCTTTTTGGCCCAACTCACTCCTCTGATCTCACATTCATTATGACACAAATGGACTTGTGGGCACTGGGTTTATGTGGTGGAGTTCTCATGACACATGTTCACAATCAAAACATTTCTCTCCCCTGCCCCTCAGCAGAAGAGGAAGGGAGAGAGAGAGAGAGAGACAGAGAGAAAGAAAGGAAGAGAGGAAAGGAAGGAAGGAATGTAAGAAAGAAAGGAAGGGAGAGAAAGAAAGAAATGAAGGAAGGGGGAGTCAGGGTGTAGCACAGCAGGTTAAGCACATACGTCACAAAGCACAAGGACCGGCATGAGGATCGCGGTTTGAGCCCCCGGCTCCCCACCTGCAGGGGAGTCGCTTCACAGGTGGTGAAGCAGGTCTGCAGGTGTCTGTCTTTCTCTCCTCCTCTCTGTCTTCCTCTCCTCTCTCCATTTCTCTCTGTCCTATCCAACAACGACAACATCAACAACAATAATAACTACAACAACAATAACAAGGGTAACAAAAGGGAAAATAAATAAATATTTTTAAAAAAGAAAGGAAGGAAGGAAGAGAGAAAGGAAGGAAGAGAGAAAGGAAGTTACTGTTTTGATGGCGAACTCCCTGTCTCCTGTGTATCCATCCAGCTTTTCAAACTTTTCGCTCTGTGTTTTCCTCTGATTAAAAAGCCGCTTAAGTCCCGCTTGCCTCCTGTGTAATTCCTCTCTTTCTTCAGTCCCGGTTTTACGGCAGGCGGGAGGCAGAACAGATTACAGAGCCGCGGACAACTCATGAAACATGAAACGGGCCCTGCAGAGGAAGAGATGCGGTTGATACAAGTCAGTTTGTGTGTGTGCAAATGTGTCTGTCGGCTTCTTCCTGACAGAGGGATCATTGCCACTATTATTACTACTACTATGACTATCATAACTATAAGACTCTGCCTTCTAGAATGGATTTATTCTTTGAACCATTTCCCACTCTGAAGCCTTTGACTGAGTTTTTTTGTTTTATGTTTTTATATGGGGCTTCTGTGGTGCCTTTGGAAGGGTAGCAACAAATAGCATGAATTCTCCCCTTCAGCTTCTCACAATGTCTCCAGGCTTCTCTCCCAAATCATTAGCAGTTCCCTCAGAAACTGCAGATATAGAGCGTGTGCCTAGGGCAGGGGTAGATAGCATAATGGTTATGCAAACAAACTCTCATGCCCGAGGCTCCAAAGTCCCAGGTTCAATCCCCTGCACCACCATAAACCAGAGCTGAGCAGTGTTCTGGTAAAAAAAGAAAAAAAAGAAACAAACAAACAAAAAAAGAGCATGTATCTGGAAGGCTACTTCCCAGCCTCCTGCCCACTAGCCTGGCCCCCCATATCCCCTAGTCTTCTGTGATGATGTCACAGTGGTAACCAAGGCAACACATAGTGACATCACAGCCCAGAAACTCCTGACCTTGGCCTGGAATTAAAAGGAAAAACCGATCATAAAATTCTTAAGTGAACAGGAGATAAATATCCTTCCTGGGTCATAAAAGAACAAACGGAGTTTGAGGTGGGGGGTACAAGAGGAAAAAAAAAAACAGGAATTTTTAATTTTTTTTTTTTTTTTGAGGATTATAGTAAAAAGCTTTGCCAAGTTCTCCAGGAAGTGCTGGTGGGCATTTTGATGACTGAAATTAAGGCTTTAAAACAGAAAGAGGGAAAAAGACAGAAAAGAAAAGCCAAAGCCATCAGTGGGGCAGAAAAGGGTTATTTGGGAGATTAGAAATAATCTGGGGGTGGGTTGGTTAAAGAGACAGCTTCATGGTTCTGCAAAATACTTTCATGTCAGAGGCTCTGAGGTCCCAGGTTCAATCCCTAGCACCACCTCTAACCAGAGCTGAGCAGTACTCTGGGTGTGTGTATAAAATAAAACAAATAAAATATATTTAAAAAGAAGAAGAAGGGGGTTGCGTGGTGGCATACCTGGTTGAGTGCATGTTACAGTGCACAAGGACCCAGGTTTGAAGCCCTGGTCCCCAGCTGTGGGGGGTGGGGGGAGCTTCCCAAGTGATGCAGGTGTCTCTCTTTCTCTCTCCCTCTCTATTTTCCTCAACCTCCTTGATTTCTGGCAAGTCTTGTGTTTTTGGCCTGGCTATTTCACTCATCCCCACTGGGGCAGCCCCTCATGTTCCCCTGTATTGGTCATGCATAGTGATGACAACCACCTAGGAGCTGGTGCTTGACTGGGGGAGAGACAGAGACCTCCAGAGTTGTTTTGGGGGAAACCTACATAGAGCAGATATAGTACCCTGGTCTTATAATTTCCCCTGAGTCACCCGATCCTCAGTGCCCAAGAATGTTCCTTTCTCTTTCTCTAATTTAATTAATTTATTATTGGATAGAGACAGAGAAATTGAGAGGGGAGGGGGGGCAGGTGGTGGTGACTTGGTTGAGTGCACATGTTACAATACGCAAGACCCCGGGTTCAAGCCACTGAGCCACTGTCTCCGCCTGCTTTTCAAGTGATGAAGCAGGTCTGCAAGTCCCTATCTGTCTCTATCTATCTATCTATCTATCTATCTATCTATCTATCTATCTATCATCTATCTATCATCTATCTATCATCTATCTACCTATCTACCTATCTATCTATCTATCATCTATCTATCATCTATCTATCATCTATCTATCTATCTATCTATCTATCTATCTATCTATCTATCATCTATTTCCCCTTCCCTCTTGATTTCTGGCTATCTATATTCAATAAGTAAATAAAGATAATTTAAAATATTATAGAGAAAAGGGGGGCTGGGTGGTAGTGCAGCAGGTTAAGCACACATGGCGCAAAGCACAAGGACCCCCTGTCTTCCCCTCCTCTCTCGATTTCTCTCTGTCTTATCCAACAACAACAACATCTATGACAACAATAACAATAACAACTACAACAGGTACAACAACAAGGACAACCAAAATGGGGAAAAAATGGCCTCCAGGAGCAGTGGATTCATGGTGCAGGCACTGAGCCCCAGTGGTAGGCCTGGAGGCAAGAAAAGAAAAGAAAGGTGAGGGGGAGATAGGGAGAAAGACAGAGAGACATCTACAGCTCTGCTTCACTACTCGTGAAGCTCTCCCCTTGCAGGTGGGGACCAAGGGCTTGAACCCGGGTTCTTGGTCACTATAGTATACACCTCTTAACCAGGTGTATCACCATCTAGCCCCAAATGTTCCTTTCTCTAGATGTCCTGGGTAGAGCAGCTGGTCTCCAGATGTCAGGAGAGGTGGACAGAACCTGTTTGTTATTTCACATAAACTTGTAGGTAGTCCCAAGGCGGAAGGTGGGTAGGAGGCTTGGATTATAGAACTATATGCATTCAAAAACCAGGCAGGTTTGAATGGGTTAAGACTGACTGGGCTCAGTGCTGTGATCCATTAGTAATGTCTTTCATGGATGAGGGCAGTGGAAACAGAGGCATGCTTGCCATTCCAGGCCCCAGCACACCTGGTCCAGATTGTGCCACCACCCATATCCATGTGAGTCAGTAGACAGGACACAGTCCCTGGAGGCAGCCAGCAGTGGCTTCTAATCTTGGTTTTCTTCCATATGCTGGCGGTTGTGATGCATTGGACAAATACAACATGAACATTTTTTGTTTGTTTGTTTTAATGAGAGATGTGCCATTTTTCATGTGATGCTGGGGATCAAATCTAGAACCTACCACATGCAAAGCTGGTGCTTCTATTGAATTATGGCTCTAACACAGGTGCCATTTGATAGGAACCACAGTGTACCAAGCACCGTGCACACAGCACCCCTGCCACCTGGCAAGAGATGGACAAGCTACCGGGGACCTAAAACATACCATAATGAGCACCACTGTGCCGGGGAGGTCCAGTGATCCTGGAGTGCTGAATAGGGGTGGTTTGCCTCACAGTGAAGGGCAGGCAAGAAGATTTCCTGGTAGAAGTACCCACTGAGTTGACTTTGGAAGGGTGGAAAAGTATCATTCTGGGGAAAGCTGCAGGAGCAAGGAGCAAGTCCCCTGGGGTAGAAGAACCTGACTAGCCTTTCTGGGGAATTCAGCCTTTCTTCTGAAGGTAATGGAGAGCGAGTGAGAAATTGTACACCAGGGAATTTCATCAACCCCAAAATAAATATTTTCTGATTTCACAGATAGATTTGGGATCAGGGCAAGACTGGAGGTTGAATTCTCAGACTCCAAGTAAGAGATGTCCTGTATCAGAAAATGGACCAAGGGAGGCTACCCACTGGGGGGTGTTCAGGGACTAGCTGGATTTGAGACACTCCAGTTCCTTAAATGCCTACATCTCAGGCTCCTCATTGGTAAGAAGTCACAAGCTCATGATGTTTAAATGAGATGGTGTGCACACAACACTCAGTGTGGTTCTTGGTCTGCTGTGGGCATCCAGTATACTCTCCTTTCTTCTCCTCCACAAAGTCCAGAGAACCAGCTGGAGAGGAACAGATTCATTATTTATAAAGATTTATTTTTATCTATTTCCTATGAGATCGAGGTTTTACATGAGCAAGGGAGAGGGCGACACACACACACAGGAAGAGAGAGAGAGAGAGAGAGAGAGAGAGAGAGAGAGAGAGAGAGACCAGAGCACTTTCCTACTATGCATGGCACTGAATTGGGAACCTCAGGTATGTACTCAGCGAAGCCATGCCCCTAACCACAGAACAGATCCATTGAGGAGATAGTGAAACAGGGTCCCAGGAAGAGGTGATGGGTTGACCAGCCTGTTAGTGATCAATTTCAAAACCCAGTAGTTTTGAATCCAATAGATCCCTGATTCCCAATCCAGTGTTCTCTGCAGCCTCCACCAATCATTTTCTAAACTAATGCCTGAGAAAAATAAGGTTTCTGTTCTGGGTTCCTCAAAGTGTATCATATATATATATATATATTTCAACTTTAACCCAGATACTTGTGTGAACATAGTCGGAATTACTTTAGTTGTGTGGGTATAACTGAATTGGGGTGAGGTCATAGTAGACCTAATCCAGTGAGTATTATAAGTGGTGACTCGAGAGGTAACACAACAAACTTTCAAAGACTCTCAAACTTGGGCTGGGTTCTACAAGACTTTCATAAGCTTGAGGTTCTGAGGTTCTAGGTTCAGTCCCCAGCATCAACAGAAGCCAGAACTGAGCAAAGCTCTGGCCTCTTCTTCTCCTTCGTTGCCTCTTCTTCCTTCTTCATATCCTCCTCTTCCCTCTCACTGTATCTTTCATACTAGAGAAATAAATACAAATTCTCAAACTCTTCCAAAGTATGTGTACCACAGCGCGCTTCCAATCGAGATGGATGGACATTCCAGTTGCTCCACATCTTTCTCAACACTTGCGATGGTCAGTTTTTATGCGTTTTGTCTCTGTGGTGGGTGTTTAATAGTGTCTCTTTATAGCTTTAATTTTTTTTATATTCCTGATGACGAATGGCCTTCGGTACCTGGTGTGCTTTGTAACTATTCACATATTTTCCTTGTGAAGTGTCTGTTAAAATCTTTTGCCCATTTTTTTTTAAGTTGGGCCATTTGTCTTCTTATTAGTGAGTTATGGGATTTCTTTTAATATTCTGGATATGCATTGCCTGTCAAGGAAGTGATTTACAGTGATTTTCTCCCAGACTAGGGCTTGCCTTTCATTATCTTAACAGAGTCTTTCAAAGAGAATGGATTTTAAATCTTGATAAGTCCAATTAATCATTTATTCTTTTTTTTTTATGCTTTGCTTTTCAGATCCTAAGAAATCTTTGCTTAATCCAGAGTCACAAAAGATTTCCCAGTGTGATTTCTTTTAGAAAGTACATAGTTTCTAGCTGTTAAGCCTAGTTCTACATGATATTATTTACATTAGGCTAAACAAATGAATATATTCTTACTAGGCAGCTCAGAAAATATCAATTCTTAAATATCTCACCAAGAAAGAAAAAAACAAGATCATAGGCACACAAAATAAAAACATACACTTGCCTGTTCATGCCACTTTCATTCTTTCTCTCTTCCTTTCTGTCTTTTCCTCCCTCCCTCCCTTCCTTCCTTCCTTCCTTCCTTCCTTCCTTCCTTCCTTCCTTCTTTCAACCAGAGCACTGCTCAGCTCTGGTTTATGGTGCTATGGGGGGATTGAACCTGGAACTTTTGGAGCTTCAGGCATGAAAATCTCTTTGCATGACCATTAGGCTATATTTCCCCAGTATTGTTGTTCTTCATAAGAAAAAGAAAGAAAGAAAGAAAGAAGGAAAGAAAGGAAAGAAAAAGAAACACATTATTTTTGGGGAAATGTCAAACTATATTCCTGTGATTACAACCATCTTATAAATTGACATTTCTTCAATAAGAGGAGAGTTAAAAAAAAAACAGGTAATAATTCAGTTCATCTATTGGCATCTAGACATTCTACAGAGCACCCAATTAATAGAATATAGAACACTATCTGTCAGTGAAAAGGAGCAAAGTATTGATCTGTGCAAGAACAGAATAATCCTCAAAGAAAAAAAAAAAACAAGCTGATCTGCGAACCATGTCAAGATGGTACTAGATGCTAAGAGAGGTCACATGTGATTCTGAACCCAGGATCTAGACTCTCAAGCCAGATCAATGAGGGAGGATTCCTGGTAGGAAAAAGACAAGCGAGCCCCCCAAGGAAGAGAAGGGAATTGTGGCCACAGAGGGGCATAGCTACCTGACATAAGACCCAAGGAAAGAGGAATCTGAACATGAATCACTGACGTACAAGACAATCATTCCTCGACGTGGTACCCGCAGGAATGGTTATTTTCCCTCAAGTCGTGAATGTATCACAACTGCTCTGTAAGGAAAGAATGACAAGCAGATGCTCAGACCCTTTCACTCTGTTCCTGTTGACCTTGTACTTTCACGACTGTGAGGGATGACTCTTGAGACCTGCCACAGGTTGTGTTTTTGAAGGGATTGCACAGAGAGACCCATCATGGTCCTTAGGACCTTTTGGACTCCCATCCTGTTTATCCTGAGGCAGGTCATGCGTTGAAGAAACAGGCAAGAAGGCCAGTGACAAGACTCACTGGGACAGGGAACTGCTTGGACTCTGGTCTCCACCGTAGTGAAGGAAGCTTTGGTCTTGTGGTTTCACTTCTAAATAAGTAATAAATAAGAAAGAAAAGAATGAAAAAGATATGCAAGATAGAAGTTTCCAGCAATTCCTATTATGCATATATTCTCTGAATCAAAGAGACTGAGATGTAGATTCCAGTATCACTGCTTTTCTTTCTCTCTCTCTTTCTTTCTTCCTTTTTTTTTTTTTTTGCCTCCATGGTTATTGCTGGGGCTCAGTGCCTGTACCATGAATCCACTACTCCTGGAAGGTTTTTTTTTTTTTTTTTTCCCTCTTGTTGTTGTAGCCTTGTTGTGGTGATTGTTGTTGTTGATGTTGTCATTGTTGGATAGGGCAGAGAGAAATGGAGAGAGGAGGGGAAGACAGAGAGAGGGAGAGAAAGACACCTGCAGACCTGCTTCCTCACTTGTGAAGCATTTCCCTGCAGGTGGGGAGTCGGGGGCTCAAACTAGGATCCTTAAGCTGGTCCTTGCACTTTGTGCCTTGTGTGCTTAACTACTGTGCTTACCCCCCCCCTTTTTTTTCCTGGGCGGGGTCTTTCTAATGATGCAGAAAAGCTGGCAGCATGTGGGTGAGTGAGAGATGAGGATTAGTCACAGGTGAGTTTGTGAAGTTCTTCCTCTGGGAGTCTCAGCTTCTTCAGCTGTGAAGTGGGGGGCCATGATACTAAAAGCCTCATGTCATAACCTTCATAAATTCACCATCCAAGTCGCCTGGAGGATAGCGCAGTGGTTAGTGCATTGGATTTATAAGCTCTATGTCCTATGTTCAATCCCTAGCATCACTTGTACCAGGGTGATTCTCTGGTTCTCTCTCCTATTAATTAACAAATACATCTTGAAAAAATTTTAGGGGGCCAACCTGGTTAAGCACACACACTGCAGGTTCCCACCTGCAGGGGAAAGCTTTGTGAGTGACGAAGCAGGGGGTGCAGGTATTTCTCTGTCTCTTTCCTACTCTCTTCTCTCCCTCTCTATTTCTCCCTACCCTCTCGATTTCTGGCTGTCTCTATCCAATAAATAAAGATAATAAATAAAAATTTTTTGGTTTAATCTATCATGTCACAAATGTTTTATTCCCCTAAATCATGCATTATCTTTTTAAAAAAATATTTATTTATTTATTTATTCCCTTTTGTTGCCCTTGTTGTTTTACTGTTATAGTTATTATAGTTGTTGTTGTTGGATAGGACAGAAAGAAATGGAGAGAGGAGGGGGAAGACAGAGAGAGGGAGAGAAAGATAGACACCTGCAGACCGACCTGCTTCACCGTTTGTGAAGGGACTCCCCTGCAGGTGGGGAGCCAGGGCTTGAACTGGGATCCTTATGCCAGTCCTTGCGCTTTGCGCCAATAAATAAAAATTAAAAAAAAAAATACCAAGCAGACACAGAGAATTAAATGTTGGCATTCAGAACACCAAGTTCTGTTCTCTTGAGATTTTTGGGACCCTTACTGAGCTTGTCAGAGGAGTGGGTCTGTACAAACAGCTGACGATGGAGTGAAGAGGGTGTGTGTGAAGGGACCAGACTGTGTCAGCACTTGAGGGGTCCTGGGACAGCAGGGCCAGGCTCACAAGTTCACACAGCCTCCGCACGCACTTGGCGTTCCAGGAACAGCCCCTTTGGCTCCACAAGAGAGATTCCCAGCCACCTTAACTCCTGGGACATGTCCAGACTTGTGAACTCCTCTCTGAATGGAAGCGGCTTGGGAGTGAGAGGAGGAATATGCAGGAATATGCATCTCTAAGTATCTATGCAACACTCACACCTCGGGATCAATGCAGAGCCCCTCCCAGCCCAGGGAGGGGGCCTGGAATAATTGGCCCCACCTGCCCCTATCTCACCTGCTCCTGCAAGAATAGCCCGGGAGATATCCTGGGGCAGAGCCAGCATTTCCCCTAGGTCAGGGGAGGGCTCAGGTTTTGACTTCTAAGAGTCACCCAGCAAGTGACTCTTCAGAGGTCAGGGTTTCAAGAGAAACTGACAACCTTGGGACCTCACTGGAACAGGTGGAGATGCGGTGTCCCAGCTCTATGCTAAGTGGAAAGGAGGAAGAAACTCATTCATGGTAATTGGGGAGGAAGAAGGAAGCAGCGGTCACAGGGTTTCCATGTGAATCACAGGCCTCAAGAGATAGGCTAATAATCCCCATTATGCAGATGAGACAGCAGGTTTAGGCTGGGCCCTGGAATATCTAGCCCCCCTCCGAACATCCAGCTGTTTAGAGAAGCAAATGGCAACTGGTTCCTCCCAGAGTCACTGGACCTAAACACCTTCAACTCCAGTTCTTTTAATTCCCCCCCCCTTTTTTTTTTTTTTTACTACCTGGTGATCCTAGACAGGGGAGGCAGTGGACAGCAGGAGACGGGCGCCTTGAACTCTGAATTCTCCATGCATCTCTAATTTTTCTTGCTAAGTTCCCACTACCCCAGTTTCCTTTTGAAATTTTATTATTTATTCTGAAAGACAGAGGTAAGGGGGAGAGAGAAAATGAGAAAGAGAGTGAGAGATACCTACAGAACTACACCACCATTTGTGAAGCTTCCTCTCTATAGGTGGGACTGGGGACTTGAACCCAGGTCCTTGAGCATGGTAATATGTGCTCTCGACTGGTAGCCATTCCCTCTCCTTTTATTCTTTCTTTTTTTCATTTTGCAGCACAGAGGGAAATTAAGAGGGGAGGAGGAGCTAGAGAAACAGAAACACCTGCAGATCTGATTCACCTTTTGTGAAGTTTCCCTCCTGCAGGTGAGGGCCGGGGACTTGAACCTTGGTCCTTGCACATGATAAACATGTACACCAACCAGATGTGCCACCCCCAACCTCTTCCTCCCCCCTTCCCCCCAGTTTCTTTCTTTGCTTTGAAGAGACTCTGTGGTTCCCTTTGTTTGAGTGAACTAACGCTTTGTGCTTTCGGCCCCTGTGTATCTTTCAGATTTTTGTCCCCAAAGTGGTCCTCCTTAGACGCCACAGAAGAACTGGATTCCTCCTCCCAACTCCTTCCTCTCTGCTCACGGGGGCTGCCTCTTGAGAAACTGACCTATGCAGTGGGATGTCCATAGCTGTACCCCAACAGTGGTGGAGGGAGGAGCAAGGAAGCTTCCAGGATAAATTCCAGCCAAGGCAGAGAAATAGCCACCACACAGGCAAAGAGGAGGCTAGGGGAACCCCCAGAGATGGTTAGCCTCTGAAAGGCCCTAGAAAGAGCACTTCCTCCACAAGCCCCCTTCCTTTTCCCTGCCCTGAACACCCTGACAACAGGCAAAGGTGAAGGCGCAGACACTCCCCAGCCTCCCAGGATGCAGCCAATATGTATTTTGTACACCATGTGTTTATGTTTTTCCCTTTGAAGGCTGCCTGGGAAAGGCTCACAGTCATGGAAGTAACAAACACTTGGTCTTCTTTTCTCTTGCCAAAAGCAATCTTTAATCACCCCACCAAGTAATGGGCTCGGAATAGCATAATGGAAACAAAGTACTTAAAATACTTTCTGGGGTGGATAAACACAGCCAGGGAGGAGGAAAAAAAAAATGACCTCACACACCCAAACCTCATCCTTTCAGCCAGAATATCCAGTGAGAAGATGGGGCAGGAAGAGTAGAAGTAGTTTTCAAACTAACAGGTAACTGTAAAGAGATAGGGCACACATCTTTCCAGTAGTGCCTTGGAAGTTATCCATCCTTGTGTCATGATTTCTTGTTATTTGTGGGACTCTCTCTCTCTCTTAAATCCTGTCACTGACAGTGTAGCTCTGATATAAATAACCAGTGTCTACAGATCTGAAGTCTTGGACCAGAACCTTTCTCTAGACGGGAGACTCTACTGGGGGGGGGGGGGGGGGGAGAAAGTGGTTGGTGTTGGTCTCCCGAAGGTCCTTTGTGAATCGGAATGCTTTCTCTGTTTTCAGACCAGAGACATCTTTGCCAATGCCCCTACTGTGGTTAGAGCCAAAGTTAGAAAGAACGTGAATAAAGAATGAGGAAGCTCTGAGGAGGGGAAAAAAAATCCAGGCTACAGACTCCTTGTGGGATGTCAGCAGCTTTGGTCTTCGAGAAAATGGAAGTTTCTTGTGAGCTCCAACTGACAGGGATTTGGATGTTACACAGGTTCGTGTGCTTAAATATGAATAGATATGGGCCCTGGGTCATCTGGATGGGGTAAACAGTGAATGATTTTATTCATAGATTTTCTTCAAGTTTGGGAGCTACTCTCTGGCCTAATTCAGCTTTCTAGCTCTATTCTCAACTCTGACACTGTCCTCCCAGACAATATTTTTAGTCCACCTGCATGTTAGCTGTCAAGTTCAAGCAAAAATTACTAAAGATGTGGGCCCCTAAGGAATATACCTAAAATAGACTTCCTAGCTTCTCTCTACCCTAAGATCCCTTTTCTTATCTGCTCTGTCTATAGTTTTTGGTTCCTGTTTATTAAACATTTTGTCCTGCTTTCTATCTTACCGCCTTTCAGCCCCCAGGTTGCAGATGCTACTATGATGTTATCCTGACTTCCCTGGGCAGACGACCTCACCAATGTGCCCCCCTCCCCCGGACCTCACCTCTCCAGAGCCCTACCCCCTTAGGACTGAGACTTGAAGTAGGGGCAGGGAGGCAGTAAGGTATGTGAGATTCGGGGGAGAAGTGTCCTAGGTGGAGAGAAGGGAGAGTGGGGAATACTCTGAGGCCAGAACGTAGTTGATGTGTCTGAAGGCAGAACCAGGAAGCTTCTGTGGAGGGAAGGGAAATGGTGGAAAGGAATCCACCAGTTTTCAAAGGGACACCATTATCATTGGTGGTAGGAAGCCAGACTAGAGTTGGGGTGGTGGTGGTGTGTGTGTGTGTGGGGGACTGGTGAGGCGCTTGCCTTGAGTGTGTGAGGTCCTGGGTTTGATCCCAGACACTACCATCAAAGACAACAGAAGCATAATACTGTGGGTGGTGGAGCAGAGCTTTGCACTTTCTCTCTCATTAAAAAAAGAAAAAGAAAGAAAGAAAGAAAAATAATTGGGAGTGAGGAGAGGTTCAAGGCCTGCAGAACTTGTAAGAGCTTTGACCTTTTGTTCTGAATAAAAGAAGTGATTTAAAAAAAAATATTTTATTTTTTTCCTTTTGTTGCCCTTGTTCTTTATCGTCATTGTTGTTGCTATTGCTATTGTTGTTGTTGGATAGGACAGAGAGAAATCGAGAGAGGAGGGGAAGACAGAGAGGGGGAGAGAAAGACAGACACTTGCAGACCTGCTTCACTACCTGTGAAGTGAACCCCCTGCAGGTGGGGAGCTGGGGGCTCGAACCAGGATCCTGATGTCAGTCTGTGCGCCTTCCGCCATGTGCGCTTAACCCGCTGAGCCACCGCCCGACTCCCAAAAGAAGTGATTAAAAAATTATTTATTGAGGGATTAATGGTTTACAATAAAATTAAAATTAATGCTTTACAGTAAAATATAATAGTTTAAAAGAAGTGTTTTTTTTTTTTCTTTTTTTGCCTCCAGGTTTGCTGGGACTTGGTGCCTGCACTATGAATTCACTTCTCCATTTTGCCATTTTGTTGCCCTTGTTGTGGTTGTTATTGCTGCTTTTGTTGTTGAATAGGACAGAGAGAAATCGAAATCTAGAGAGGAGGGGAAGACAGAGAGGAGGAGAGAAAGATAGACACCTGCAGACCTGTGTCACCACCTGTGAAGCAACTCTCCCGCAGGTGGGGAGCCGGGGGCTTGAACCAGGATCCTTACTCTGATCCTTGCACTTTGTACTCTGTGCACTTAACCTGGTGTCCTACCCTCCCAACCATTTATTTTCTTGAGGAAGCTTCTTTTTTTTCCCCCTTTTGTTGTCCTTGTTGTTTTATTGTTGTTGTGGTTATTATTATTGTGGTTGTTGGATAGGACAAAGAGAATGGAGAGAGGAGGGGAAGACAGAGAGGGGGGAGAGAAAGACAGACACCTGCAGACCTGCTTCACTGCTTGTGAAGTGACTCCACTGCAGGTGGGGAGCCAGGGGCTTGAACCGGGATCCTTATGCTGATCCTTGTGCTTTGCACCATGTGTGTTTAACCCACTGCTTACTACCACCCAGCCCCCCAAAGAAGTGATTTTTAAAAGCTGTCGCCTGCCTTTACGTGCCCTACTCCAGCCCTTGGTCTGCTCAGGGGTTCTTCCACTGGCCAGCCCATTTTGCTGAACTATTGCAGTCCCAAGTCAGTGCAGATCTCAGCTCTGGGCTCCAGTTTGGTGGTGCTTGTAGATGCAGTGTTTGCTCAGGGGTGCCACCAAAGAAATTTGCACATAATGCAATGCTGGTATCTTAAAGCATCCTTTATTGACTCTGCATACATTTTTGACATACCTGCGCACTCCAAACTCTTATCACGGTAGAAGATTCTTCCCTTCCCTTCTTTTCTGTTCCCTTTGCTCTCTTCCCAGACAAACCCTGTTGTGTTTTCCCCACTATGTGTTGGGTTTTCTTGTTCCAGAACTCTGTGTACTGTGACTGAGCAGATGCCATCTTGGGCCACAGGCTGATTCTACTCAGCGTGATGCTTTTGTGAGAGTCATTTATGCTTGGACCAGTCTCAGCCATATCTTTCTGGGCTGTGGTGCTGGTTTTTTAAAAAATTATTATTATTATTATTATTTTTATTTAGAAAGGAGACATTAACAAAACTGTAGGATAGGAGGGGTACAACTCCACACAATCCCTGCCACACGATCTCCATATCCCATCCCCTCCCCTGATAGCTTTCCCATTCTCTATCCCTCTAGGAGTATGGACCCAAGGTCATTGTGGATTGCAGAAGGTGGAAGGTCTGGCTTCTGTAATTGCTTCCCCGCTGAACATGGGTGTTGACAAGTTGATCCATACTCCCAGTCTGCCTCTCTCTTTCCCTAGTAGGGTGGGTCTCTAGGGAAGCGGAGCTCCAGGACACATTGGTGGGGTCTTCAATCCAGGGAAGCCTGACCGGCATCCTGATGGCATCTGGAACCTGGTGGCTGAAAAGAGTTAACATACAAAGCCAAACAAATTGTTGAACAATCATGGACCAAAGGCTGGAATAGTGGAGATGAAGTGTTGGGGGTACTCACTGAAAACTCTAGTGTACTTCTGTTTTCAGGTATATACCCCGCCCCAGTTTATGGATACGTGTGAACACATGCTCCACCTCATGGAACCTGGTCTATATCTAGGTCACGGAACCTGGTCTATATCTAGGTCTTGGGATCTTGTTAGAAGTGAACCACCCAGGATGGAACTAGAGAATACCATGAAAGGAAAGGTCTCACCCGAGCAATGAAGCTGAAGGGTTGTCACTCCACACCTGAAGTCTGTGGACACAGTCTGAGGCGAAGCATGTTGAGGTGACAGTCATTGCATTTATTAGGTTGTGATCGGCAGGTGCAATATTATTTGATATGAATTAGGAGAAGCATGTGGGGAAAGTGGGCCCCACCCTCAGATTCCAGGACTGGGGGAAATATAGGCTCTACAGTGGAGATGTAAGGTTCCTGCTGTCTTAGGGTTCAAGAAGACAATGGATAGTTATTGTTATCATCACATTATTTGGCAATTGGTTAACTTTGAAAAGTCCCTTTGTTAGGGTTTGTTGTATAATACTCAGTATCTTGTATATAGCTGTGCCACCGGTTGACTCTGATTTGTTTTTATTTTTAATCTTACTTTATAAGGATAGAGACAGTCAGAAATCAAGAGGGTAGGAGGAGATAGAGGGAGAGAGACACCTGCAGCACTGTTTCACCACTTGTAAAGCTTTCCCCTTGTAGTTGGGGACCGGGTCCTTGTGTATTGTAACATGTGCACTCAACCGGGTGCACCACTACCCAGCCCCGTGTGTGTGTGTGTGTGTGTGTGTGTGTGTGTGTGTGTGTGTGTGTGTGTGTTAATATGTGTGTACCACACAGCCAATCTTCTCTCTTGTAATAGCCTCCTAGGGCAGTGTCTGGGTTTTGACATTTAAAAAAAAATTTCTTTGCCTCCAGGGTTATTGCTGGGGCTCAGTGCCTGCACTATGAATCCACTGCTCCTGTGGCCATTTTTTTTTTTTTTTTTTGCATAGGACAGAGAGAAATTGAGAAGAGAGGGGAAGATAGAGAGGGAGAGAGACAGAGAGACACCTGCAGACCTGCTTCACTGCTTGTGAAGTGACCCCTCCCTGCAGGTGGGGAGCCGGAGGCCTGAACTGGGATCCTTGGCAAGGGTCCTTGTGCTTTGCACTGTGTGTGCTTAACTGCTCGACCCCCTTGACTCTGTTACACTCTGTTATTTTAAAGTTTGATTGTTGTATTTTATGAGAACAAGAGAGACACAGAGAGAGAGACAGACACCAGGGCACCATACACAGTGCCGGGGATTAAACTGGGGTTCTCAGGAATGCAAGTCCAGTGTTCTAACACTGAGATGCTTCCCCTTCTTCTACCCTTCAGAGCTGCCTTCCATACATTTTTGAAGAGATCCCTCAGGCTGCAAGGTGAAAAACAGACTCCAGTTTAAAGGCAGGGAAGCGGTAGATCAGCTGGGAGGCCATTGGGTTTGTTCCGAGGACAGATAATATGGCATGGTGGTAGCATTGTTTTGGATTCGGAGTTAAGCTTTTTGAGATACATTATCTCAGTGAACAAACATCTTCAGGGTTTCCTTTCCTTGGAGATAACTCATTCTTTCTTTGGGTAGGGACTTGCTGGCTAAGCCACTCTTTCATATTCAACTGTGCTATTCACTTGGGTCAAAGAGGTTCCCAAATCTTCCCCATTACAAATTTGCAAGGAGGAACCTTTTCAATGGCCTCTATCAGTTAAGGCATCCCATCCTGTCTGAGGATGAGTAACAGAAGCTCCTCAAAGCACTAAATCGGGAGGATATGCCAAGAGGGAGATTAAAAGCTCTAAATTGCATGAGATCAAGAGGATTGGGGCTGGGGTGCAGCTGGATGGAGAAGTTCTAATAATAACAACAGATCATGCTTTTGAATATTTACAACAAGCCAGACCCCTCAGCTAGCACTCCCCACAGTACCTTTTCTTCTATGGGGATGATGTCTTATGAATTCTTCAGAGCAAAGCACTAAAATCCACTGCACATGCCCCTTTGGTTCTAATTTCCTTGCCACTGGGGGAAAATAATGGTTGAAATATGTGTGATTGAGTGATCTCTCCCCCGCCACCCCCCCCCCCCCGCCTTCTCAGCAGGGTTGAGTTCAAGTTGGTCAACTCACTTTCTGAAATCACTGCGGAATAGAATCTTATCCAAAATGGCAGCAGGAGCTCAGGACGGTGAACAGCTCATGCTGGTTTGTTTGGGACATCCCCCATTTTAGCTTCCAAAGTCCCAGATAGACAGGGATGGATGGGTAACAACAGGTCACTCTGCTCAAGTCAGATGGTCAGTCCATGTTGAATGTTGCCACTTGTGTGATCTGGTTTGTTTGAGGGTTTTTTTTAAATGGATGGCTATTTATTTGTATGAGAGAGAGAGAGGCTAGCGTATCATACAGCTTTGGCATATAGTTCTTCTTCTAGCGTTTGCCCTTCTTCCGTAGCCAGTCAACAGCGTCAGGTTGAGCCTGAGGTAAAGTTTCGAGACCTCCTTTGAATCTGGAGAGGTGGCAGTCGTTGACTATGTGGGTCCTAGTCTGTCTGTAGCCGCAGGGGCAGTTCGGGTCGTCTCTGGCTCCCCAGCGATGGAACATAGCGGCGCACCGGCCATGGCCTGTTCGATAGCGATTGAGGAGGGCCCAATCATAACGTGCTAGGTCAAAGCCGGGTTGACGCTTGCAGGGGTCTGTGATGAGGTGTTTGTTCTTTACCTCAGCTGACAGCCAACTCTGTTTCCAAGAGTCTGGAACAGAAAAGTTCAGTGTAGGCGTAGGGGACCAGACTGGGTGACGAGACGTCAAGCGTTGGACAGGGTGGGCGAAGATATCCGCGTATATTGGCAGGTCCGGTTGAGCGTAGACGTGGGAAATGAACTTAGATGATGCCGCATCCCGACGAATATCTGGCGGGGCGATGTTGCTAAGAACTGGCAGCCATGGGACCGGGGTGGAATGGATGGTTCTAGAAATTATCCTCATGGAGGAATATAATTTGGAATCGACCAAGTGGACATGGGGGCTACGGAACCATACTGGGGCACAGTATTCTGCAGTGGAATAGCATAATGCCAGAGAGGATGATCGCAGTGTGGAAGCGCTTGCGCCCCATGAAGAGCTGGCCAGTCTTGCAATGATGTCATTCCTCGCGCCCACCTTTGCTGCAGTTTTTATGAGATGTTCGTGAAATGACAGGGTGCGATCGAGAGTAACGCCAAGATAGACTGGCTGGGCTTCATGCCGGATTCTCGTATCGCCAAGCTGCACATTAAGCTCACGCGAGGCCGAGGCATGGTGTAGATGGAAAAGAGATGATACCGTTTTTGCAGTGCTAGGGATTAGTCGCCATTTTTTACAGTAATCAGATATCAGAGACATGTCTTTCGTGAGTGTTTCCTTGAGGATGTCGAACTTGGCATATAGTGATGTCACGTCTCAAACCTAGGGCCTCCTGGGTCCTCAGAGCAAATCATGTGCTCTGTCATGCTGGGCTATCTCCTCAGATGGAATGATGACCTCTTTCTAGACTCCTGGACGCTCTCAAATGGTTCTGCCCCATGGTCTCGTTGAGTTTCTGCTCTGCTCAATCTTAGATGAATCATTTTGGATGGGAACCTTAGCAGTTTGACATCCAGGAGAGGGTGTGTGTGTATGTGCATGGGGGTGGGGCCGTCAGCACAGTGACTAGAGTGCAAGACTTGCTGGCCTAAGGTCCTGGGTTTGATCCCTGGACCACTAAAGATGTCAGGAATGAGTTCTGACCAAATGACTGCTCTTTCTTTTTTTTTTCTCTTTTTTTTTCTTTTCTTCTTTCTTTTTTTGCCACCAGGGTTATCGATGGGGCTCAGTACTGGCACTGCCAACCCACAGCATAAGAGGACTATTTTTCCTTTTTGTTTTTTTCTCTTTTATTTTATTTGACAGAACAGAGAGAAAATGAAAGGGGAAGGAGGGAGGAAGAGAGGGAGGGAAGGAGAGAGAGACAGATAGATAGAGAAATACCTGCAGACTGGTTTCACTTCTCATGAAGCTTTCTGCAGGTGGGCAACGTGGACTTGAACCTGAACCCTTGCACGTTATAACATGTGTGCCCTACTGGTGGTAACCCTGCCCGGTCCCTCTAGTCAATTAATTATTATTTTTTAAAAAATATTTTATTGATTTATTAATGAGAAACATAGGAGGAGAAAGAACCAGACATCACTCTGGTACATGTGCTGCCGGGGATTGAACTCAAGACCTCATGCTTGAGAGTCCAATGCTTTATCCACTGCGCCACCTCCCGGACCACTAGTCAATTACTTCTTATGAGGCAGAGACACCCAAAATAATAGAGAGACATAGAGAGAGAGAGAGAGATAGAAATATCAGAGCATCACCAACTCTTGGCTTATGGTGGTGCTAGGATTGAACCTGGGAACTCATCTGCAGGGGGAAACTTCACGAGAGGTGAACCAGTGTTGCAAGTGTCTCTCTCTCTCCCTCTAGATGTCCCTACCCCCCACCCCCAGCTTCTTTCATGCATGTCCTGCGGGCACACAGAGGTCTGTGCCAAGTGACCGGGAGCTTCAGAGTAGACTTCTTCTGTTCCACAAAGACTGATTCAGGGACAACAGGAGAAAGCCCCCCCCCCCCAAATATTGCTGATAAAACCAAAATGCCTCGGGGAGGAAGAGAAAAGGAAACAAACAAACGAACAGAAAGTAGTGGGGCTGGGGAGACAGCATAAAGGTTCTGCAAAACACTTTCATGCCTGAGACTCTGAGTTCCTAAATTCAATCCCCAGCACTGCCATCATCCAGAGCTGAACAGTGTTCTGGCACACACACACACACACACACACACACACACACACACACTTATGTGTGTGTGTGTGTGTGTGTGTGTGTTCCTCTCTGTATTTCTCACTCATTAAAATAAGATATTAAAAAGAAAACCCAAACTCGGACAAAGCCCAGGGCAACCTCAGCCCAGACTGTCACTGAGAGAGACCCAAGTGATCAGGCTCTGACTGGGAGACACAGCCGCTTTTGACAGCTGTGCTCTGTGTCCTGTCATTGGGGGCCACTGAGATGCCTCGATGTGATTGGGAAAATTACCATGTTAATGTCCTCCTTCCTCCTTCCAGCTTCTCATGTATCTTCCACTAGGCTAGTTTCTGGTTGCTCAGAGTTAAGTGAACCCCATACGTCTTCGCCTCTGCTGCTAGTTTAAGGAGGCTGGGTGCTGCATGTGTGTGTGGGAAAAATAAACAACTGAATGAGGAAGAAAGGGGCCAGAGAATGACAGCAGAATCTTCTAGAATCCTCTCTGGGAGCCCAGAGTGAAGATATGGCTGGGCTTTGAGAACTGCAGTTGTTCAGAAAAGAACAGAAATCTGCTGTGATGGACTGACTACATGGCTTCCTGATGAGGCTCCCTTTGCATGGCTACCTCAACATGGCTGCCAGACAACGTGGCTCCCAGCAACATGGCTTCCTGAAGAGATTTCCTCTACATGGTTCTCTCTACATGGTTTCCTCACCTTGGCTTCTAGCAATGTGGCTTCTTCAACATGCCTCCCTCAACATGAGGTCAGAGTCTGCTGTTACCCCTTCCATCTGACAGCCATCTTACTTCATTTTTATTCCCTTCAGTCTTCGGCCATTCAGGAGCCACCTGTCCACTTTGCTGGGGAGGGAAAGGATGCTTGGAGTGATTCTTTTGCCTAAGGTCTAGGAAGTGGTGGAGGTTTGTGCAACCCAGTTCTTCTGGGCAATAGTTCGGGTGTGAGGCCTCCCGCCAAGTGACTGGTTGGGGGCCTGAGCAAATTGTTCCTGCGTGGGACTCCACTGGCATGAGTCTCACCTCAGTGCTCCCTTGGGGAGCGGCCCCTCTCTGCTGCCTGTGAAGATGATCAGGTGGGGCCAATAGTTCCTCCTGAGAAAGCATCCATTTAAACTTTTGTTTATGTGAATTGCACCAAAGTAAAAGACTCTTGGGGGTGGGGCGGGGGTTCAGGTCCTGGAGCATGCTGGCAGAGGAGGACTGAGTAGGGGTTGAATTGTTATGTGGAAAACTGAGAAATGTTATGCATGTACAAACTATTGTATTTTCTGTCAAATGTAAAACATTAATTCCCCAATAAAGAAATTTAAAAAACCCTTTTGTTTAGATTGAGTTATGTTTGTCTTTTTTATCCTATTTATTTATTTATTTATTTATTGGGTAGAAACAGCCAGAAGTTGAGAGGGAAGAAGGAAGGGGTAGATAGAGAAGGAAGAAGACACAACCGTGATTCATTGCTTGTGAAGCTCCCCTCTCCCCCCGCAGGTGGGGACTGGGGACCTGAACCCTGGGACATGAATCTTGTACATGGTAGCATGTGTGCTCAACTGGGTGCACCGCTGCCCAGCCCATGTATTTTTATTTATTTATTATTTGTATCTTTTTTTTTTTTTTTTTTTTTGCCTCCTCCAGGGTTATCGCTAGGGCTCGGTGCCTGCGCTATGAATCAACTGCTCCTGGAGGCCATTTTCCCCATTTTTGTTGCCCTTGTTGTTATTATTGTTGTTGTTGGATAGGACAGAGAGAAATTGAGAGGGGAGGAGACAACAGAGAGGGGGAAAGAAAGATAGACCTACCTGCAGACCTGCTTCACCACTTATGAAGTGACCTCCCAGCAGTTGGGGGAGCCAGGGCTCGAACCGGGCTCTTTACACCGGTCCTTGCGCTTCACACCATGTCTGCTTAACCTGCTGTGAAACTGTCTGACCCTTGTATTTTTTAAATTACTATTTTTATTTTTATTTTATTTTTTGCCTCCAGGGTTGTTGCTGGGACTCTGTACCTGCACTATGAATCCACTGCACCTGGAGGCTATTTTTCCCATTTTGTTGCCCTTGTTGCGCTTGTTATAGTTGTTATTGTTATTGTTGTCATAGCTGTTGTTGTTGAATAGAACAAAGAGAAATTGAGAGAGGAGGGGAAGACAGAGAGAAGTAAAGATAGATACCTGCAGACCTGCTTCACCACTTGCGAAGTGACCCCCTGCAGGTAGGGAGCTGGAGGCTCAAACCTGGATCCTTAAGCCGGCCTTTGTGCTTTGCACCATATGCGATTAAGTCGCCACGCTACTGCCCAGCCCCCTGTATTTTTGTTTTTAAGACAGTGTCTATCTCTCAGTCCTAGCATATCCAGTGGCAAGAATCAAATCTGAGACTGCGCCTTGCAAGTCTTATGCTGTCTTGCTGGGCTGTCTCCCTGGACCTATTCAGGGGATTTGTAATTGGGTGTCAGTTCCTTGGAAGGAATATCTGATTGGCTGAGTTTGGGACACAGGCCCACCTTTTGGTAGTGACATCATGAGTGACAGCTCCGCTATGATCCTACCCAAGGAGAGAGTTTGCTTTCCCAAAACAGTGCAACAAGTTTCGATAAAGAACACAAGGGAGGCTAGGACAAACAAGCAACAGCGACAGAACAACCAGTCACTCTACCCCTGAAAAGTAAGACTGTGGGAGCCCTTTAAGATCTAATATGGATCCTGATAAAATTATTCTGTAATGAGAATGACCCATCCCAAGTCACATCATTCTAGCCGAGCTGTTCAAGGACCTGCTTTTTTTTTTAAAAAATATTTAATTTATTTATTATTAGAGACAGAGAGAAATTGAGAGGAGATGGATATATACATACATACATACATATATGTATATATATATATATATATAGAGAGAGAGAGAGAGAGAGACCTACAGCCCTGCTTCATCACTCATGAAGCTCCCCCCTGCAGGGGCTTGAACCTGGGTCATTGAACACTGTAATATGTATGCTTAACCAGGTGTGCTACCGCCTACCCCTAGTACCTGCTTTTGTTGTTTTTTGTTTTGAGTACCCTTCTGCAGGAAATGGCTCACAGCTTCTTTTTTTTCCCCCCAAGAAGTAGGCTATTTACTTATTTATTTGTTTATTATTAATTTATTATTATTATTATTATTTTACCAGAGCACTGCTCTGCTCTGTGGGGGATTGAACCTGGGACTTTGGAGCCTCAGGCATGAAAGTCCCTTTTGCAGAGCCATTATGCTATCTCCCTCCTGCCCAGGGCTCATAGCTTTAAGGGAGCAGTTGCTGGGCTTCCCCTACTAGCCCTGAAAGAAAGAAGAGGCTAGAAGGACACCTCTCCAGCACTGAGATTTTTCAGTGTTCTGTAGAAGCAGAGCAACCAGCAACACAATTCCTCCTAACTGACTTGTTAACTGGCTTGTTGGTGGGCAGAAGGAGAGGGGGGCAGGATATTGGCTCTGGCACCCCAGGACTGTGCTCAGGTGGCTGTCAGCCAACACCCTGAGTTTCACTGCCGCCTTTGCTAAACGAGGGTTCCCGTGGTGGAATGCTGGCATGGCGGCTCAGACAGAGAAACAAGTTTGCAAGGTGTTGCATACTTGTGAGCTTTGTGCCAGGCACAGCAGGAAGAGCCCACCCGGCCTCTCAGAGGCATTGTTTAACCCACAGCCATGGCTGCCCAACACACAGCAGGGACTCAGGACACTCTCTCTCTCTCTCAGCTGCTGGTCTGGACTCATGGTGGAAAGATCAGATGTGAGTTCAAAAGTAGACAGGGAGATGCAAACTCTTCCCTTGGTATGGAAGATTCTAGAATCTTTCTGATAACAAGGGGAGGGAAAATTCTTCCTTTCCTTCCATCTTCTTTCTTTTTCTCTCCCTCTTTCTCTCTCTCTCTCTCTCTCTCTCTCTCACTTTCTTTCCCTCTTTTCCTATCTTTTTGTTTTTTTTTTTAGTGAGCCAGAGAGAATATGAGAGAATCAGAGGGGCCTAGAGGTGGTGGTATACCTGGTTAAGTGCACGTATCACAAGGGCCCATGGGGTTCAAGACGCTGGCTCCCACCTGCAAGGGGAAATCCTCATGAGTGGTGAATAAATAAAAACATCGCAAACATTTTACAAAAAAAAGAAAGGAAGGGAAGAAGGAAGGAAGGGAGAGAGAGAGAGAGAGAGGAAGGAAGAAAGAAATAAGGAAACAAGGAAATAAGGAAAGAAAGAAAGAAAGAAAGAAAGAAAGAGAGAGAGAAAGAAAGAAAGAAAGAAAGAAAGAAAGAAAGAAAGAAAGAAAATGCCAGGCATCAATTGGTGGCAATGGTCCTAGAGCTTACCGTCACTGAGAGCCCGGCAGAAGCAGGCCATTGTTTTAATTGGCAATAACTTTGGGCTCTTCTTCTTTAAAAGGTGTGTGTATGTGTGTGTGAATTTGAGAGAAGAGAAGAAAGACGTTTTGCAGGGTGCATTCCTGGAGTGTAGTGCTGAATGCTGCAGAGAACAGAGAAGGACCGGGGCCCAAATGTGAAAAGGTGAGAGGGACCCAGCCAGCAGCACAGACTCAACCCGCTTGAACCCATTGAAACCGCCTGCCCTCGGCTCCCTTCTGTCCCGCCAGAAATAGTTTCCGGGAACCGAGGTGCTGTCCCGTCCCCTTGAGGGCTGCCCGGCGGGCAGATAAAGCTACCCCTGTCGCTTGTCTTGGCGGCCACCCAGCTGATACTGCTGACAGGCCGCTTTGATCTCGGGTTATCAGGGCCTAACCCTGTGCCCTGGGCCTGCAGTGCCAGCTCCCGCCTACCGCACCCACCCCGCCTCCCCTGGCTGAAAGGGCATTGCATAAGGTCACGAAGGGGAGGGGCAGCCGGCCCTGTGTCCAGCTGGCCTTGGAGCTCGGGTGCTTGGAGCAAGAAGGTCTCTGTCTTCTTAAGGGCTTTGAAAGTGGAGCCAAGCAATATGGCGGCTTCCACGAGGGGGCTTGTCGCAATCCCTGGGGTAGCTGGGTCTTCACTCCAAATGGTGGGTCCCTTCGGCTCTTGGTTTCCATCCAACATCTCCTGAAAGGCAAGTGCTTTTGTAGCTATGGAAGTCTCTTTTCTTTTTCTTTTTTTTTAAAAAAATATTTATTTATTTTCCCTGTTGTTGCCCTTGTTTTTTTAAATTATTGTTGTTGTTATTGATGTCATTGTTGTTGGATAGGAGAGAAATGGAGAGAGGAGGGGAAGACAGAGAGGGGGAGAGAAAGATAGACACCTGCAGACCTGCCTCACCGCCTGTGAAGCGACTCCCCTGCAGGTGGGGAGCCGGGGTTCGAACTGGGTTCGAACCGGGATTCTTACGCCAGTCCTTGTGCTTTGCTCCACGTGCATTTAACCTGCTGTGCTACCACCCGACTCATGGAAGTCTCTTTTCAATGTGGTTTCTAATGATTTCTTTGATGTATTTTGAAAGAGGGACAAAGTTTTTATGAGAGAGAGAGAAAGAAAGAGAAAGAGAGAGAGATAAGTCAGGCAACCACTTGGATCCATGTGGCTTCAGGGATTGAACCGGGAACCTCAGGCATGAAAGCTCAGTGCTCTACCAGTTATTTCCCCAACAGCTACATTTTCATTTTGTGAGGATGCCAGCCATACTGGATTGGGGCTCTAACAGCTGACTTCATTTTATTTATTGCCTCCAGGGTTATTGCTGGGGCTTGTTACTGGCACTACGAATGCACTGCTCCTCATGGCCATTTTTTTCCCCATTTTATTGGCTAGGACAGAGAGAAATTGAGAGAGGAGAGGGAAATAGAGAGACAGATTAAGATAGGCACTTGCAGAGCTGCTTCGCCACTTGTGAAGCGTCCGTCCCCCATGGGTAGGGAGCTGGAGGCTCGAACCCAGATTCTTGCTTGGGTCCTTGCGTTTAGTACTATGTGTACTTAACTGGGTGCACCACCACCAGTCTTAATTAAAAAAATTATCTTTATTTATTTATTGGATAGAGACAGCCAGAAATCAAGAGGGAAGGGGGAGATAGAGAGGAAGGGAGGGAAAGAGACAGAGAGAGAGAGAGAGAGATTGCGCTGTAACACTGCTTCACCACTTACAAAGCTTTCCCCCAGAAGTGGGGGGCTGGGGGCTCAAATCCGGGTCCTTGAGGTATTGTAACGTGTGCTCAACCAGATGCGCCACCACCTGGCCCCTTAATTTTCTTTCTTGATTCAAGATTTATTTATTATGAGAGAGAGAGAGAATGAGACAGGAGTGGCACAGAGAGAGGGATCAGAGAGTGTACTGCTTCGCTAAGGCAGAAGGTGGCAGGGACTGAACATAGGGGCCTCTGGAGCCTGAGGAATGCAAGCTGTTGCTCTGGGCCAACCGAGGTAATTTCAACTTGAATCCATCTGGAGAAACCTCTTTACATTTCCAGGAGATACTGGAGCTTAGAACTCCAACATGCCTTCTATTTGAGCAGGGGCAGTTGATACAACCCAGGAGACTCAGTTCTACTTTGCTCTAAAGCCCCTAACTCCCAGAGTCATAGGTTCTGAGCCAATTTGTAAAGCGTGCGCTTCACCAGGTGCATCACCGCCTGGCCCCTTGGAGGCAATTTGTTACCTAGTCATTGGATGGGATGTTAAATTGAAAACAAACAAACAAACAATGACAACAACAAAACCTTAGTGATCCAGGAGGTGGCACAGTGGATAAAGAATTGGATTCTCAAGCATGAGGTCCTGAGTTCAGTCCCCGGCAGCACATATGTCAGAGAGAGGCTCTGGTTCTCTCTTTGTTCAATTCTTTCTCATTAATAAATAATTCTTCAACAAAACTGAGAGAACTTAGGTGGTAACATCAGAACCCTTTGGGTTCCAATTCCCCTAATCTATGGAGCATTTCAATTTGTCATTCAAATAAAAAAAAAAAAGGCTTTATTATGAAGCAGAGAGTGAGAGGTAGAAAGATAGATAGATAGGTAGATAGATAGACAGACAGACAGATAGGAGTTTCAGCATCACTTGGGTACATGCTGTGCTGGGGATTGAACCAGGAATCTCCAAGGCTGATGTTGTATTTCCTCCAGTTCTCAGATGACTTGTTCTCCAATAAACTGAGAGAGACAGAGACAAAGAGACGGAGGGTCAGCATGAAAGAGAGCACAGCAACGAGTGTGGTAGGGGCCAGGCTCAAACCCGGCTCGCAGACCTGGCCAACAGTGAACTGTCCAAATGTGTTATCTTCTTAGCCGGCCTCTTTGATTCACTGATTATTCATGTGGCTGAAAAATGTGTGTGTGTGGGGGTCACATGTGAGCACAAGACCACCACTTCTGGGACAACTCGTGGGTTCTTCTTTTTTTAAAAAAAAATATTTTAATTGATTTATTATTGGATAGAGACAGAGAGAAATTGAGGGTGGAGGGGGAGATAGAGCGGGAGGGAGAGAGAGAAATAGAGACATACAGTCCTGCTTCACCACTCATGAAGCTTTCTCCCTGTAGGTAGGGACCAGGGCCTTGAACCTGGATCCTTGTGCACTGTAATGTGAATGCTTAAGCAGGTGCATCACCTCCTGGCCCCTTTTTCTTAAAAAAAATATTTAAATTTATTTATTATTGGATAGAGACACAGAAATAAATTGAGAGAGGAGGAGGAGATAGAGAGGGAGAGAAACAGAGAGACACCTGCAGCCCTGGTTTACCACTCTGAAGCTTTCTTCTGCAGGTGGGGACCAGGGGCTTGAACCTGAGTCCTTGTGCACTGTAATGTGAGTGCTTACCAGGGTGTGCTACCACCTTGCCCCTCCCCTTCCTCTTCCTCCACCTCTTCCTCCTCCTCCTCCTCTTTCTCTTCTTCCTCTTCCTCCTCCTTCTCTTCCTCTTCTTCATCCTCCTCTTCTGCCCCCTCCTCCTTACCCTCCTCTTCCTCTCCCTCCTCCTTTTTTTCCCTCTCCCTCCTCCTATTCCTTCTTTTCAAGAGGTATATGGAGAGACACAGAAGCAGAGAGACACCAGGACATTGCTCCATCATCCCCCAAGCTTACCCGGGTACCAATCATGGTACTTCCCAGAGCTTAGCTAGCTACCTCCCGGGAAGGGAGGGGTTGGCTAAGAAAGCAGGCATGAAGTCGCTGGCATCTCAGTAGGTGCTTGATGAAGCTCTTCTCTCTCTTCCTCCATCACTGCAGCACTCCTGGGACTTGGCCGAGGCTGCCCGCCTTCCTGCATTCTGTGGGAATTCCTCCCCACCCCCAGGTCCCAGGAACCAGATCCTTATTTCATGCCTGCTTGGCTGAGGGAATGCGCTCGCTTGGCAAGCCCTGTGCCGGAGCCCCCTTTCTCGGTGGAAGCTTTCAAGACCATTTATTCTGAGCTAACCTTGGTTTCTGGTTACCAAAGAGAAGCGGGGCTCACGCAAAGGTCTTGCAGAACGTGCTTCTTGACATCAAAGGGCCAGCGGCCTACTGCGTTCTGGGGGAGCTGGGGGAGCCGGAGCGGAAAGAAATGGAAACCATACCCGCCTCTTGCTCTCGCTGCGAGCGTGCACGCGCCTAATTGCATTACCGCCGGAATGGAGGGCTGCAGGCGAAACATGTTTGGGGCTTGGCTGAACCCCGAGTGCTCTTGGAAGAGATGGGGCTGGTGGGCCTGGGAGGGAGTCCTCTTTGGCTCTCTCTCTCCCCTCCACACTCCGGGCTCAGAGCGTTCAGATGAGTCCGGCAGGGGTGGTGGTGGTGCCTGTATCTGCTTGTTTTCACTTTGGCAAAAGACTCATGACTGAATTTTCTGATTTTTTTGAGTTAAATAGCTCAATTTTATTAATAAAAATGTTCAGATGGTTTGTATATATGTACTGAAGAAAGTTCAATGAAAATACTGTTTAAGCAGTTGCTACTTTTTATTTATCTAATTTTAATTTATAAAATGGAAATATTGACAAGACTATAGGGTAAGAGGGGGTACCTGTCCACACAGTTCCCACCCCCAGAACTCCCTGATAGCTTTCCTATTTTTTTTAAAGACTTTATTTATTTATGCATGAGAAAGATAGGAGAGAGAGAAAGAACCAGATATCACTCTGGTACATGTATTTCTGGAAACTGAACTTGGGACCTAATGGTTGAGAATCCAATGCTTTATCCACTGTGCCACCTCCGGGAAACAGCTCTCCTATTCTTTATCCCTCAGGGAGCATGGACGCAGGATCATTATGGGGTGCAGAAGGTGGAAAGTCTGGCTTCTGTAATTGCTTCTCTGCTGAACATTTTCACGGGCTCATTTCTTTTTTAACCACTTCTAAACATAGATGAATTTGTACATTCATGAGAGAGAGAGAGAGAGAGAGAGGGAGAGAAAGAAAGAAGAGGAGGAAAGGAGAGAGGGAGAGACAGAGAGGAGGGAGGAAGAGAGACATACAGAGAGAGAGAGGGAGAGAGGCAGAAGAAACACCAGAGCATCACCCCAGCACTTGGCAGAGTCAGGACTGGAACTCAGGACCTCATTCACACAAGTCCTGTACTCTACTGTGTACTACTTCCAGGGGTTGTTTCATCATATTCAAGGGCATTGTAGTGACTCAAATTCATTCGCATTGTTGTGCCAACATCAACACCCTCTACCCATCAGGACTTAGTCACCTTTCAAACTAAGCACCTGTCCTCAAGAGAAATGAATTCCCCAACCCTCCCCCACCCCAGTCACTACAGTCTTCTGCCTCGACTCCATGAGTCTGACTATTCGAAGTCTTTCATGTAAGTGGGATTATAAAATAGCCTTTATTTTTAAAACATATTTTTATTTAACTTATCTATTTTGAATAAATAGCTCACTCACTAGCCAAGTGAGCTCATTTGCCTGTACCTGCAATCAAAATGATGTGGTGTATGTTCCTTATGTCTCCCCAGTGGACTCAAAGTGTTGTCAAGCCTAGAACTAAGTCCTGTCTGTTATTCTCTCCCCAGAGCCTAGCACGGAGATGAGACCAGCCAGAGTTACTGCACAAAGTCTGAGGTGACTTGGTGGCCTTCAGCAAGTCAGTAGGGCACGTCACTTCCTGGTTGCTATGAAAAACTCTTGGTTCCTTTGTGCACCATTCAGAGTTTGAGCCCCAGCAATGTATATTTTAGAGTTTGCCCAGAAGGGCAAAGCTATTGGTCTGAGGACCACAGTCTGAGTAGCAGCTGTCTTCCAATCTGGGGCAGCTCAGTGTGGTTCTCCCACTGTGATTACACCATCACAAAGCCCCTGAAAGACAAGAAGCCAGTACTACTTCCCTGCTCATCTTGATGCCACCTCTCAGAAAGGGCATGTCCCTAGCTTGCAGAGAGAACGGATGTCAGAGCTCAGCACTTGTCTGGAGAAACCCGGGGCCACTGAGAAGGCAGCAGGACATGCAGGCTGGTGTTTGCATCCAGTGAGCAGGTACCTGCAGACCTCACACTGGCCCTCCAGGAGAGCAGGGCTCAGAGACTGCTCCCTCTGAGGTGGGCACAGGGGCAGGGGGAGGGGGCGCCCAGGGAAGGCAGAGCCCCATCCTGCTGGAGTGGCAAAGGCCAACAGTGACAAACACAAACGAAACAACGAAGGCTAAATAAAGGCAAGTATCCTGGGATGTAGCCCAGAGTCATCAAAAAGCATCCCTTTAAATGCATGAGGTCCAGAGTTTGATCCCTGGCATAGCATGTGCTAGAGTGATGCTCTGCTCCCACTCCTCTCTCATATTAGTAAATAAATCAATTTTGGGGCCAGGTGGTGGCACACCTGGTAAAGCATACATGCTTCAGTGTTCAAGGGGCTAGGTTACAGACCCCAACCCCAGCCACATCCCATTAGAGGCCAGCAACACACCCAGCTGTGACAACCAAAGGTATCACCAGATATTGCCAAGTGGTATTTAGGGCAGAATCCCCACTCCTAACTGAGAACTGGGGCCCAACATGATGCCACAGCTCATCTGCTGCCCCAAACCCCATCATGTGAAACCCCCCCCCCCCCCACACACACACAAGGGATCCCTTTACTCCCCCACATTGCCTAGAGTCTTATAGTCAGAAGAGGCCATATGACCATGGCCAGAAGGGAACGATAAAAGGGAAAAAAGGGTGAGAAGGAAGGGAGGAGGGGAAAAGGGAAGGAAAGAGGTAAAGAAAGAAAGGAAGGAAGGAAGGAAGGGAGGGGAAAGAGGGAAGGAGAAAAGAGAAAAGGACAAGAAAGAATCTAACCCCCAAGTTTTCTCCTCATAAATATGTTTCTCTCTCTTGCTTCCCTTCCTTTCTCTGTGCTGTCCATCTTAGTAGCTTTTGCTGGCACTGCTTTCATCGCAGGTGATGCTCATCTTTCAGGAGTCTTCGCCTGAAGAGGGGTGTGGAAGGAGGAGTGCGTCAGTGCCAATCCCTCAGTTGGTGTCCTGCCACCCCCCCCGCCCCCCCAGCGTGGAAACTGCCCTCTGACCTGAGCTGAATCTGTCCATCTTTCTCCAGTAACAGAGAGACAGAGAGACTCTGGATGCCCCTTGGCAGATGCTGGGCAGACAGGAACTCTGTGGTTGGTCTTGGGTGGTCATTGCTACCTACGGGGAGCTGGGCAGGAGAAAACAACCCTCCAAGAAGAGAGGAGAGAGGAAGAGATGCAGAGAGAGCGAGAAGAAAAAAAAAAAGGATGTCCTATGGCCCCGGGAGACAAAGTAACAGCCAGTAGTCCTGGCCTCCTGGTTTTTCCACTCTGGCCACTGCGATGAGGACATTTTTTTTCCCTAAGTTAGAGAATGTTGTATTCATTAGAAACTGCGTTCTTGCTTCCTACCACATTCTGTAGCACAAATTCACTTTGGGAACTTGCATAGAAGGTCATTAAAAAAATTTTTTTTTTTAATTTTACTTATTTTATTTTCCCTTTTGTTGCCCTTGTTAGAAGGTCATTTTTAGGAGATGTACTTTCATAAGAATTACTTATAGGGAGTCGGGCAGTAGCACAGAGGGTTAAGCACATGTGGCACGAAGCACAAGGACCAGTTTAAGGATCCCGGTTCGAGCCCCCTGCTTCCCCCCTGCAGGGGAGTCACTTCACAGGCGGTGAAGCAGGTCTGCAGGTGTCTGTCTTTCTCTCCCCCTCTCTGTCTTCCCCTCCTCTCTCCATTTCTTTCTGTCCTATCCAACAACATCAAAAACAACAACAACAATAACTATAACAATAAAAACAACAAGGGCAACAAAAGGGAAAATAAATAAATACATGTAAAAAAGAATTACTTCTAATTAGCATAACAATTTTGTATAGAAATGGAAATTCCAAGTACTGAAAGTTTACTCTCAAGTCCCCTGTTCATTCCCATTTGCAGTCTTATTTACACCTTTCTCCAAACTCTTTTTATAGGGGCCGGGAGTGTGCCTTAAAAATCAGGAATGAGGGGGCCAGGCAGTGGTGCACCTGATTAAGTGCTCCCATTACAGTGGGCAAGGACTCAGGTTCAAGCCCCCGGTCCCCACCTACAGGGGGAAAGCTTCATGAGTGGTGAAGCAGGACTGTAGGTGTCTCTCTGTTTTTCTCTTTCTCTATCTCCCCTCCCCTCTCAAATTCTGTCTTTACCCAATAATAAATAAATAAATAAATAATTTATTTAAAAAAAATCAAGAAGCCTGGATAAAGACATTCAAGGTGGTATCTGGAAAAGTTTTTTTTTTTAATTTTTAGAGGAATATACCTAATTTGGCTTTTTAAAAATAAATTAATTGAGAGAGAAAATAATCAGAGCATTTTTTTTCTAAGTACCTAAGCATCTGTACCTGTTTTTTTTTTTTTTTTTTTTTTAACAAGATCCTGGGGCTGGCCAGTGGCACACCCTGTTGAGTGCACATAGTACTAAGCACAGGAGCTATGTAAGGATCCCGGTTTGAGCCCCCAGCTCCCCACCTGCGGGGGAGGGGGTTGCTTCACAAACAGCGAAGCAGGTCTGTAGGTGTCTATCCTTCTTTCCCCCTCTCTATCTCCTGTCTTCTCTTAATTTCTCTCCATACTATTCAATAAAATGGAAAGAAATGGCCGCCAAAGGCAGCGGCTTCACAGTGCTGGCACCGAGCTTCAGCGATAACCCTGGAGGCAACAACAACAACAATAGCAACAACTACAACAACAAAGATTCCAGCAGCGGCAGTGGGCGGGTGTTCAAATCTGAGAAGTGTTGCTTCCTGCTGATGTGTTTCCAACTTCACTGCCCCCCGCCCCCCATGAGTTTCTGTCCATACAGACTCTTGCTCCAGACAGCCTGCCCCTATGGGCCTGAGGTGGGGTGCTGCCTTCAGTGTGTTTTTATTCATTTTCATGAGAGAGAGAGAGAGATAAACAGACTGGAACACCACTCTGCTCTGGCACACACTGTGCTGGGGATTGAACCTGGGGTCTCTCAGATGCAACTCTGGAGCTGTACACACACACACACACACACACACACACACACACACACACACCCCAGATAATTGTCATTGAGAATCACAGATTTCTTTATTTCTTTACTGGGGGATTAATGTTTTACAGTCGGTAGTGAAATACAATAGTTTATACACGTGTAACATTTCCACATAATACAACCCCCCACTAGGTCCTCCTCTGCCATCATGTTCCAAGACCTGTATAAGTACTGTGCTAACCACTGGAGCTCTGAATGGTTCAGGACCTGAACCCTCCCCCCACTCCCCCACCCCAAGTCTTTGACTTTGGTGCAATCCACCAACTCCAATCCAAGTTCTGCTTAGTGTTTTCCCTTCTGATCTTGTTTTTCAACTTCTGTCCATGAGTGAGCTCATCCCATATTCATCCTGCTCTTTCTGACTATCTCACTTAACATGGTTCTTTCAAGCTCCATCCAAGGTGGGGTGAAGAAGGTGAATTCACCATTTTTAATACCTGAGTAGTATTCCATTATGTATCTAGACCACAACTTAGTCAGACACTCCACAGATTCATTTTTAATTGGGGGGAGGGGCTCAATCACTTACAGTCCAGTTGTTGACACATAGGCTCAATGTCTTATCTCCCCATGATAGTTGTCTGCAAAACACTCTCATCCCTGGTCTGGATTCTTTCCCACCATCACGCATCAGGAGCCCAAAGCCCTCTCCACCCCCTGCCTTCTCCTCTTTCCCCAGAGTCCTTTGCTTTCCAGCCCAAGCTGAGTGGTAAATGTTTCACATCAGGCTCTCTGGGGTGCAGGTGGGTGAGAGAGATGCTCAGCTTTGCAGCCAACTGCCAGGGTGTCAATAACCCCCACGTGGCCCCACTAGCCACACCCACAGGTTTCTGATTCAAAAGGCCTCAGCTGGAACTGGAGAAACCGCCTTCCCGCAAGTTCCCCAATGACCTCAGGCTGTCTTGAGGACCACCAGGTGAGCTGAGAGGTGGGGAGCAGGTGGCAACTCAGCACCAGCAATGATGCTCACTTCATAGTAACTCCTTGGAGGACTGTGCTAAGTAGGGGTCCTGAGAACAGGTGAGGTTTAGGGAGGAAAGCCCTTCACTCAGTTCACCCTGCCTACCTCAGGTATGAGAGAAGCCAACGGCTGTGGTCGGATTTTACCCCTGCTTCCCCTCCCTCCTTGCTCCTGTGTTTTCTACTGGGGAGTTGCCTCAGTGGTGGAGCATTAAAACTCAAATTTCCCCCACAGCTATGGACATCTAAGCTTTGACAAAGGGGCCCAGACTATTAAATGGGGAAAGCAGAGTCTCTTCAACAAATGGTGTTGGAAACAATGGGTTGAAACATGCAGAAGAATGAAACTGAACCACTGTGTTTCACCAAATACAAAAGTAAATTCCAAGTGGATCAAGGACTTGGATGTTAGACCAGAAACTATCAGATACTTAGAGGAAAATATTGGCAGAACTCTTCTGGCATACATTTTAAAGACATCTTCAATGAAACGAATCCAATTACAAAGAAGACTAAGGCAAGCATAAACCTATGGGACTACATCAAATTAAAAACCTGCTTCACAGCAAAAGAAACCACAACCCAAACCAAGAGACCCCTCACAGAATGGGAGGAGATCTTTACATGCCATACATCAGACAAGAGGCTAGTAACCAAAATATATAAAGAGCTTGCCAAACTCAACAACAAGACAACAAACAACCCCATCCAAAAATGGGGAGAGGACATGGACAGAATATTCACCACAGAAGAAATCCAAAAGTCCGAGAAACACATGAAAAAATGCTCCAAGTCTCTGATTGTCAGAGAAATGCAAATAAAGACAACAATGAGACACCACTTCACTCCTGTGAGAATATCATACATCAGAAAAGGTTAACAGCAGCAAATGCTGGAGAGGGTGTGGAGTCAAAGGAACCCTCCTACACTGCTGGTGGGAATGTAAATTGGTCCAACCTCTGTGGAGAACAGTCTGGAGAACTCTCAGAAGGCTAGAAATGGACCTACCCTATGATCCTGCAATTCCTCTCTTGGGGATATATCCTAAGGAACTCAACATATCCATCCAAAAAGATCTGTGTACACATATGTTCTTAGCAGCACAATTTGTAATAGCCAAAACCTGGAAGCAGCCCAGGTGTCCAACAATAGATAAGTGGCTGAGCAAGTTGTGGTCTATATACACAATGGAATACTACTCAGCTGTAAAAAAAGGTGACTTCACCGTTTTCAGCCGATCTTGGATGGACCTCGAAAAAATCATGTTGAGTGAAATAAGTCAGAAACAGAAGGATGAATATGGGATGATCTCACTCTCAGGCAGAAGTTGAAAAACAAGATAAGAAAAGAAAACAGAAGTAGAACCTGAAATGGAATTGGCATATCACACCAAAGTAAAAGACTCTGGGGTGGGTGGGGAGAATACAGGTCCAGGAAGGATTCAGAGGACCTAGTGGGGGTTATATTGTTATATGGGAATCTGGGGAATGTTATACATGTACAAACTATTGTACTTACTGTTAAATGTAAAACATTAATTCCCGAATTAAAAAAAAAAGTGAAAAAAAAAAAAAAAAGAAAGATAAGGTAACAGCTGTGATCCAGGAAGTGGCATAGTGGATAAAACATTGGATTCTCAACCATGAGGTCCTGATTTCAATCCCTGGCAGCACATGTATCAGAGTGATGTCTGGTTCTTTCTCTCCTCCTATCTTTGTCATGAATGAATAAATAAAATTATGAAAAAAAGAAAGAAAAGATAACAGCAACAAATGCTGGAGAGGGTGTGGGATAAAAGGAACCCATCTACACTGCTGGTGGGAATGTAAATTGGTCCAACCTCTGTGGAGAGCAGTCTGGAGAACTCTTAGAGGGCTAGAAATGGACCTACCCTATGACCCTGCAATTCCTCTCCTGGGGATACATCCTAAGGAACTCAACACATCCATCCAAAAAGATCTGTGTACACATATGTTCTTGGCAGCACAATTTGTAATAGCCAAAACCTGGAAGCAACCCAGGTGTCCAACAACAGATGAGTGGCTGAGCAAGTTGTGGTATATATACACAATGGAATACTACTCAGCTGTAAAAAATGGTGACTTCACCATTTTCAGCCGATCTTGAATGGACCTTGAAAAATTCATGTTGTGTGAAATAAGTCAGAAACAGAAGGATGAATATGGGATGATCTCACTCTCAGGCAGAAGTTGAAAAACAAGATCAGAAAAAAACAACAACACACAAGTAGACCCTGAAATGGAATTGGTGTATAGCACCAAAATAAAAGACTCTGGGGTGGGTGGGTGGGGAGAATACAGGTCCAAGAAGGATGACAGAGGACCTAGTGGGGGTTGTATTGTTATATGGGAAACTGGGGAATGTTATGCATGTACAAACTATTGTATTTACTATTGAATGTAAAACATTAATTCCCCAATAAAGAAATAAATAAATAAAGACTCGAATTTATGAGGCTGATAGTTTGATCTCCGGTATCGCGTATGCTCTGGTTCTCTTCTCTCACTCCAACTCTCTCACTAAAATAAATAAATAAATGATACAGTGGCTGAGTGGTGACCCTCCTGGCGAGTACACAGGTTAACATGCCCAGGGACCCAAGTTTGGGCCCCTTTTTCCCCACTCACAAATGGTGAAGCAGGTCTGATGGTGTCTATCTTTCTACCTCCGCCTCCCCTCTCAGTCTCTCTCTGTCCTATCTAATGAGAGAGAGAGAGAGAGGAAGAAAGTGGAGACCTGGTGGGGGCACAGCTGGTTGAGTGCACATGTTACAATGCACAAAGACCTGGGTTCGAGCCCTGGGTCCCCACCTGCAAGGGGAAAACTTTGTGAATGGTGAAGCAGGGCTACAGGTGTCTCTCCTCTTTTTTTTTTTTTTTAAATATATATATTTATTATCGGATAGAGACAGAGAGAAAATGAGAGGGGAGAGGAGGGGAAGATAGGGAGAGCGATACCTGCAGCCCTGCTTCACCCTCAGCAGGTGGGGAAAGGGCTTGAACCTGCATCCTTGTGCACTGTAATGTGTGCTCTTAACCAGGTGTGCCACCACCTGGCTCCCTCTCTTTCCCTCTCTGTCTCCCTCTTCCTTCTCAATTTCTGGCTGTCTCTATCCAATAACTAAATAAAGATAATAAAAAATTAAAAGAAAGAAAGTGAGAGAGAGAGAAGGGAAGAAAGAAAGAAGTTGGCTGCTGGAAGTGATGGATTTGTAGTGTTGGCACCGAACCCCAGCGATAACTCCGGTGGCAATAATAATAATAAAGATACAAATAAAATATTCAAATCAATTGCAATAAAAAAAGATTTCTCGAGAGAGAGGGAGAGAACCAGAGCATTACTTCAGGATATACAGTTTGGGGGTCAAACCCAGGGCTTTACACCTGCAAACTGCACTCACCACTGAGCCTCCTGAGGACAGAGGAGAGTAAGAAGTGTGTGTGTGTGTGTGTGTGTGTGTGTGTGTGTGTGTGTGTATACCGCTCTCTCTCAGAGACTGAGATGCTTCTGAAAGTGCATACAGGGGTGATCTGAGCTGGAAAGACACAGGGGCACCTCAAGGTTAGTGAATAGCCCCACATTTTAGAGAAGCAGAATCTCAAAGGGGACACACACACACATACACACACACACACACACACACACACACACACACACACACACACACTTCATTTGTTGGGACTCACTCTGGCTAAAAGCCCTGGGTGGGGGTGTGGGGGTTATAAAACAAAAGCAAAAGAGAAGAAATGACTAAGGTTTCAAAGACCCCGGCCTGGGCAGTCTCTGGACACAGAAACTGAAGAAAAAAAAGCATCCTTCCATCCCAATGGAGGGTCAGTCCTCCAACTTCCATCACTCCAGAGGCCAAGAGCAGGAAAAAGGACGGGAGGGACCCTGGAGGCAGGGTGATGGTAAGATAAGAGCCCCTGATCTCCATCTCCTCATTTCCTCTGCTTCTTCCGACCCCTAGCTGGACATAAATTCTATGCAAATGTGTTTATGTTCCACTCGACTCCAATCCTTGTCAACGGCAGCATCAGGAGATGAATCAACATGTCAGTGGGCTGGAAGACACGAAGCCTTTGGCAGGGGGGTGATTGCGGATAAACAGACATGATGTTTTGACAGATCCTAACTGCCCTGAATACAGAGGGGGAGGGGGAGGGGGAGATGTCAAGAAAGGGTTGTGGGGGATGGCAAAGCCACAAAAAAGGGATCTGTTGACTCTGGTACAATCACTGTATGGTCAGCTGAAAACAGAATGGGTTTTTTATTGCTCATAATGTGTGTGCGTGCGTGCGTGTATGTACATGTGTGTGTGTGCGTGTGTGTGCGTGTGTGTATGTGTGTGTGTGGTGTTTTCTTCCTCTGTGGTGTTAATGCATTTTGTCAGCTGAAGAGAAAACCCTCTTGGTAGAGGTCCCTTGACCAGGTTTCTCTGGGGTGGGGGTGGGAGCTGCTGATCCTGTAGTAGGAAATCAGACTCATCCCCATTCATTCACCCCTCTCCCCCAATTAACTTAATTAGCGCTGGAGAGCCTGGTTGCTCTGTTGAGGCTGACAGCCTGTGTGTTCTGGGGGTGTGTGTTTGCATTCTTTCTTCTCACTTGGGCGTCACAACCTGAACTTGGAGGAGATACAAAGAGATGTCCTCCTTTGCGATTGGGGGAGGGGCCCTGGGGGATACGCTGCCCTGGGTAGGAGGGTTCTATTTCAGTTGTTCCAGGAGTGGTGCTTAAAAATTGGATATTTAGTCATGCCTTTGGTGGCTTCAATGACCAAAAGCTCAACGAAGTATTTGGGGCCGATGCTTACTTGACAGTTTTTCTTCTTTAAAAAAAGAAAAACGTTTATTGGGAGTCAGGCTGTAGCACAGAGGGTTAAGCGCACAAGGCGTAAAGCACAAGGACTGGTGTCAGGGTCCTGGTTTGAGCCCCCGACTCCCCACCTGCAGGGGGAGTCGCTTCATAGGCAGTGAAGCAGGTCTGCAGGTGTTTATCTTTCTCTTCCCCTCTCTGTCTTCACCTCCTCTCTCCATTTCTCTCTGTCCTATCCAACAACGACAACATCATCATCAACAACAATAATAACTACAACAATAAAACAAGGGCAACAAAAGGGAATAAATAAATACCACTTATTTATTTACGAGAGAAGGGGGGGAGAACAGCACTCTGGCATGTGTGATCAAACTTGTGATTCCTTGCTTGCAAGTCCTGTGCTTTAGCCATTGTGCTACCTCCCAAGCTGCCTCTTTTATTTTTAATTTATTTATTTTCTTAGATAACAGACAGGGAGGGAGGGAGGGAGGGAGAGAGAGAGAGAGGGAGAGAGAAAGAGAGCTGGTTTGTTGCATGCTGTGCTGGGACTTGAGCTCATCTACACAAGCCCTCTGTTTTCTTCCTTGGGACAGGCTCTTCTGGTTTCTTTCCTTTTTTTTTTTTTTGTCCCTCCAGGGTTATCGCTGGGGCTCAGTACTATTGCACTGCTCCTGGAGGCAAGTCGCCCCCTTTTGTTGCCCTTGTTGTTATTGATGTTGTTGTTGTTGGATAGGACAGAGAGAAATCGAGAGGGGAGGGGAAGACAGAGAGGGGAAGAGAAAGACAGACACCTTCAGACCTGCTTCACTGCAGGTGGGGAGCCCGGAACTCCAACTGGAATTCTTATGCTGGTCCTTGTGCTTTGCACCACGTGTGCTTAACCCGCTGTGTGCAGCCCGGGCCTCCTCTCCTGGTTTCTAATCCACCCCCTTTCCCATCTCACCACCACCACCTCCTCCCTCCAGTCCCCACACAGAAATCATATTTTGTTGGGCTGTATCTGTTTTAATTCTCTCGCGGTAGTTTACAAAGGCTTTGCCTACCAGAAAAAGCACTTCCCTTCAGAGGGCTGTGCTGGGGCTGGGAAGGTGACTCAGTAGTGGATCATGAACCTTCCTTCCAGATGGGGGGCCCAGGGTTTAAGCCCTGACACCATAGAGGAGTGTGGAGGATTGTAAGTCAGAATTCCACAAATGGTGGAGCAGTGCTTCTCTGTCTCTCATTAAAAAACAAACAAATGGAGTTGGGTGGTGGTGCAGTGGGTTAAGCACACGTGGCACCAAGCTCAAGGACCAGTGTAAGCATCCCGGTTTGAGCCCCCGGCTCCCCACCTGCAGGGGAGTCGCTTCACAGGCGGTGAAGCAGGTCTGTAGGTGTCTATCTTTCTCTCCCCCTCTCCGTCTTCACTTCCTCTCTCCATTTCTCTCTGTCCTATCCAACAACGACAACATCAAGAACAACAACAATATAATTACAACAATAAAACAAGGGCAACAAAAAGGGAAAATAAATAAATATTTAAAATAAACAAACAAAAAACCAAACCAAAAAAGCATTTGTAGAGTGTCATGGGCATTCCCAGCATAAGCCTGAAAGGCAGAGTTTTTCTCCCCATGCTGAAAATGAGGAATCAAAAGAACAGAGATTTCTGGGGAGATAGCACAACGTCAGTGCACCTGAAGTGCATGCGCAAAGGTCCCAGGTTTGAATCCCCTGCAGCACCACTTTACTAGAACTGAGTCCAGCTCTGCTCTCAAAAGCCACAGAGAAAGGAACAAGGTGGAGGGCACAGCCCCCAATGTGTGGGACCCGCAGTCATGGGGGATCCCCCCCAGTCATGGGGGACCCCCTCCTGGGATCCTTCTGTCTGTCCTTGAGCTTTGCACCACGTGCTTTTAACCCACTGCGCTACCACCCAACTCTCTTGTTTTTGGCTTTTCATACGTCCTTTTAGCTGAGCCGAGGTCTGGCCCAGCCCTGGGTGCTGGGCTGAGCCCTGAGATAAATGTGCCTGGGGAAAAAGACACATGATTTTCTGAGTGTGGGATGAGCCTGCAGCTGCCCTGGGGGTGGTGCTGGGGAGAGGTTGGCACACCCCCACAATGCACTCCCCACCACCTGTCACCCCGCCTCAAATTTCCCCTTTAGAGAGGTGTGCTTCTGGGCTTCCATTCATGGCTCTTTTTAAATTTCTTTCTTTTTTGGGGGGAGGGGAGGAGTTGAAGGTTTAAGTGTGGACAGAGCCCCTCCTCCAAGAAGACACACTCACCTTCTTCCAGGAAGCTTTTTCAGCAGGCAGGAGGCAGAAAGGGAGGTAAGTGTGGGCAGTGGGCAGATCCTAGAGTGGGGCGCTGTTTGGAGACACATTTTCCAGAAACTGGGCTCCCCAAGCCCCACCACCTGTCACACTGCCACTCCCCACTGATGTGTGTGAGGCTGGAACCTGAAATAGCTGATGGGCCAGTCAGGGGCTGGGGAAGCCTGGGTGGCCTAGGGTCTCAGAATGTCACAGCTGCTCCTCAGCCTGTGTTGAACTCCAGTCAGTCACGTTCCCCCTTCTCCCCCCCCCCCCGCCACCCCACCTTTTCCATGATGACACCACCTGGAGGATTATTTGCTTAATATTTTCCTCTGAACTGACTCACTTGCAGAAAATAAACATCTATTCTGAGGCTTGCCTGCGTGTGTTTCCCCATGAGCGGTGCAGACCTGAGCTCCCCTGTGTTTGGATGTGTTCTCTTTGCCTTGGTGAAAACAGGGATTCACTTTTTTTTTTTAAAGAGAAAAACTAATAGTGAAACTTAAAAACAAACCCTAAAACCAACATACTCCCAGAGGGATAAAGAATAGGAAAACCATCAAGGTTTTGGGATGGGATATGGAGTTCTGGTGGTGGGAACTTTGTGGAACTGTACCCTTCTTATACTATGGTCTTGTCAATATTTCCATTTTATAAATAAAAATTAAAAAAAGGAAACACTTTTATTGCTCAAGCTTTGATTTGCTCCCTGGTTTTTAGTACATGTTACAAGAACAAGGATTTGAATAAAATTCAGTGTTCACCCAGATACTGCTATCAACCTTTTTTTTTTTCTCTGTACTTGTGACTACCTGCACTGACTTTGGAGGGTATGATAACCATGTTCTCATTTTCCCTCGAGCCTAGGGGTAGAGTGACTATCAACTATTATTATTTTAATTTCTTTATTGGGGAATTAATGTTTTACATTCGACAGTAAATACAATAGTTTGTACATGCATAACATTTCTCAGTTTTCCATGTAACAATACAACTCCCACTAGGTCCTCTGTCGTCCTTCTTGGATCTGTATTCTCCCCCCAACCCCTGAGTCTTTGATTTTGGTACAATATGCCAATTCCAGTTCAGGTTCTACTTGGCGTTTTCTCTTTTGATCTTGTTTTTTCAACTTCTCTCTGTGAGTGAGATCATCCCATATTCATCCTTTTGTTTCAGACTTATTTCACTTACCATGAAATTTTTAAAAAATTTTTTAATGATTTTTTTATTGGGGAATTAATGTTTTATATTCAACAGTAAGTACAATAGTTTGTACATGCATAACATTCCACAGATTCCCATATAACAATACAACCCCCACTAGGTCCTCTGAATCCTTCTTGGACCTGTATTCTCCCCTCCCACCCACCCCAGAGTCTTTTACTTTGGTGCAATATGCCAATTCCATTTCAGGTTCTACTTGTGTTTTTTTTTTTTTTTCTGATCTTGTTTTTCAACTTCTGCCTAAGAGTGAGATCATCCCATATTCATCCTTCTGTTTCTGACTTATTTCACACAACATGATTTTTTCAAGGTCCATCCAAGATCGGTTGAAAATGGTGAAGTCATCATTTTTTACAGCTGAGTAGTATTCCATTGTGTATATATACCACAACTTGCTCAGCCACTCATCTGTTGTTGGACACCTGGGTTGCTTCCAGGTTTTGGCTATTACAAATTGTGCTGCTAAGAACATATGTGTACACAGATCTTTTTGGATGGATGTGTTGAGTTTCTTAGGATATATCCCCAGGAGAGGAATTGCAGGATCATAGGGTAGGTCCATTTCTAGCCTTCTGAGAGTTCTCCAGACCGTTCTTCACAGAGGTTGGACCAATTTACATTCCCACCAGCAGTGTAAGAGGGTAACATGAAATTTTCAAGGTTCATCCAAGATCGGCTGAAAGTGAAGTCATTGTTTTTACAGCTGAGTAGAATTCCATTGTGTATATATACCACAACTTGCTCAGCTACTCATCTGTTGTTGGACACCTGGGCTGCTTCCAGGTTTTGGCTATTACAAATTGTGCTGCTAAGAACATATGTGTACACAGATCTTTTTGGATGGATGTGTTGGGTTCCTTAGGATATATCCCCAGGAGAAGAATTGCAGGATCATAGGGTAGGTCCATTTCTAGCCTTCTGAGAGTTCTTCAGACTGTTATCCAAAGAAGATGGACCAATTTACCTTCCCACCAGCAGTGCAGGAGGGTTCCTTTGACCTCACAACCTCTCCAGTATTTGTTGCTGTTACCTTCTCTGATGTATGACATTCTCACAGGAGTGAAATGGTATCTCATTGTTGTCTTTATTTGCATTTCTCTGACAATCAGAGACTTGGAGCATTTTTTCATGTGTTTCTCGGACTTTTGGATCTCTTCTGTGGTGAATATTCTGTTCATGTCCTCTCCCCATTTTTGGATGGGGTTATTTGTTTTCTTGTTGTTGAGTTTAGCAAGGTCTTTATATATTTTGGTTATTAAACTCTTGTCTGATGTGTGGCATGTAAAGATCTTCTCCCATTCTGTGAGAGGATCTCTTGGTTTGGGTAGTGGTTTCTTTTGCTGTGAAGAAGCTTTTTAATTTGATGTAATCCCATAAGTTTATGCTTGCCTTAGTCTTCTTTGTAATTGGATTTGTTAAATTGAAGATGTTTATAAAATTTATGCAGAAAAGTGTTCTGCCAATATTTTCCTCTAAGTATCTGATAATTTCTGGCCTAATATCCAAGTCCTTGATCCACTTGGAATTTACTTTTGTATTTGGTGAAATATAGTGATTCAGTTTCATTCTTCTGCGTGTTTCAACCCATTGTTTCCAACACCATTTGTTGAAGAGACTCTGCTTTCCCCATTTAATAGTCTGGGCCCCTTTGTCAAAGATTAGATGTCTATAGGTGTGAGAGATTACTTTGGGTTCTCAATTCTATTCCACTGGTCAATTTGTCTATTCATGTTCCAGTGCCAAGCAGTTTTGATGACAATGGCCCTATAATGCAGTTTGAGATCTGGGAGTGTGATGCCTCCAGTTCTGTTCTTTCTTCTCAAGGTTGTTTTGGCAATCCTAGGTCTTTTATGGTTACAGATAAATATCTGTAGCATTTTTTCTTTTCTCCTAAAAAATGTGTTTGGGATCTTGATGGGGATAGCATTAAATTTGTTTTTTTTTTATTTTTTATTTAAGAAAGGAGACATTCACAAAACCATAGGATAGGAGGGGTACAACTCCACACAATTCCCACCACCCAATCTCCATATCCTATCCCCTCCCCAATAGCTTTCCCATACTCTGTCCCTCTGGGAGTATGGACCCAGGGTCATTGTGGGTTGCAGAAGGTGGAAGGTCTGGCTTCTGTAATTGCTTCCCCAATAGCATTAAATGTGTATATGACTCTGGATAGTATATTCATTTTGATGATGTTAATTCTTCCAACCTATGAACATGGAATATCTTTCCACTTCTTTGTGTCTTTTTAAATTTCCTTGAGTAGTGACTCATAATTTTCGGTATACAAGTCTTTCACTTCTTTGGTTATGTTTATTCTTAGATATTTTACTGTTTTTGTTGCTATAATAAAAGGAATTGATTTCTGGATTTCATCTTCTTCAAATTTAGTGTTAGCATAGAGGAATGCCACTGACTTTTAAATGTTAATTTTGTAGCCTGACACCTTACTGTATTGATTTCCAAAAAGCTTCTTGCTGGATTCTTTAGGTTTTTCTATGTATACTATCTTGTCATCTGCAAATAGGGAGAGTTTGACTTCTTCTCTTCCAATCTGTATCCTTTTAATTCCTTGCTCCTGCCTGATTGCTATGGCAAGAACTTCCAACACTATGTTGAATAGTAGTGGTGATAGTGGGCAGCCCTGTCTAGTGCCTGATCTGAGTGGAAATGCTTCCAGTTTTTCACCATTGAGTATGATGTTGGCTGTAGGTTTGCTATATATAGACTCCACTATCTTCAGGAATATTCCACCTATTCCCATTTTTTGTAGTGTTTTGATCATAAAGGGATGTTGTATTTTGTCAAAGGTTTTCTCTGCATCTATTGATATGATCATGTGGTTTTTGATCTTGCTTTTGTTGATGTGGTGGATCATGTTGATTGATTTATGTATATTAAGCCAAACTTGCATCCCTGGGATAAACCCCACTTGGTCATGATGAACAATCTTTTTAATATACTGCTGTATGCGGTTGGCTAGAATTTTGTTCAATATTTTTGCATCTATGTTCATCAGAGATATTGGTCTGTAGTTTTCTTTTTTGGTTGTGTCCCTGTCTGCTTTTGGTATCAAAGTGATGTTGGTTTCACAGAAGCTGGCAGGGAGTATTCCAGTGTCTTCAATCTTCTGGAAGACTTTTAAAAGTAGAGGTATTAGTTCTTCTGTGAAGGTTTTGTAGAATTCATTTGTAAAACCATCTGGTCCAGGACTTTTATTCTTGGGAAAGTTTCTGATAACTGTTTCAATTTCATTAGCTGTGATGGCCCTGTTCATATTATCTAGTTCCCCTTTACTTAATTTTGGAAGTTCATAGGTATCTAGGAAGTCATCCATTTCTTCCAGGTTCTCTAGCTGGGTGGCATATAGTTGTTCATAGAAGTCTTTCTTTCTTTCCTTCTTTCTTCCTTCCTTTCTTTCTTTCTTTCTTTCTTTCTTTCTTTCTTTCTTTTTTTGTTCTTCCTTATCAGAGCACTGCTCAGCTTTGGCTGATGAGGATGTGGGGGACTGATTTTAGGACTTTGGAGCCTCAGGCATGATAGTCTCTTTGTATCACCATTACACTATCTACCCCTGCCCTGATCACTTATTTTTTTCTTAATTTTTAAAATTTATTTATTTTTTGATCATTAATGTATTTTTGTCACTCCAGTCTTACTTTTTTCAGATAGAAAGGCAGAGATAGAGAGACAAAGAGACAGAAAAACACCACAGCACTAGAGCTGTGTAACCGGGGGGGGGGGGCGGCTGGACCGAGCTTCAACCTGGGTGCTGCATGTGGCAGAGCCAGGGAACTATTCATTTCTATATATTTTTAAAATATATAGATGTCTTTATTAACAGGGGAGACATTGGACAGAGAGAGAAAGAGAAAAGGGTGAGAACCAGAGATCTCTAGCACATCGGATGCTGGAGGTCGGATCTGGGCACGTGCTTCTGAATTCAGTGCTCTAGTCATGGCACTACCTCCCAGGATCCTTTCAAAGAGGGCAGCTTGGTGGCATTGGACACATTCCTAGCTCACTCTCACCACACAAGTCCTCCGCTTACTAAGTACTTTCTAACATTCTCACCTCAACTCAAACTTGGCCACCACTAAGTTGCTTGATGTTGAAGTGCAGGGGCTCATATATGGTGTATTGCACTGCTCTAGATCCTCCCTTTTTTCATTCACTCCAAGATAGATAGATAGATAGATAGATAGATAGATAAAGAGGCAGACCAGTTAATGGTACAGTTGGTTGAGTGCACACATTACCATATGCCAGGACCCAGGGCTGAGATCCAAGTCCTCAACTGCATGGGGGAGGCCCCATAAACAGTGAATCAGGGCTGCAGATGTCTCTCTTTCTCCCTCTCTACACCCTCTTCAGTTTTTCTCTGTATCTACACAATGAGAGAGAGAGAAGGAGGGGAAGAGGGAGAGGGAGAAGAGGGAGAAGAGGGAGAGAGAGAGAGAGAGAGAGAGAGAAAAGAGAAGAGAAGAGAAGAGAAGAGAAGAGAAGAGAGGAGAGGAGAGGAGAGGAGAGGAGAGGAGAGGAGAGGAGAGAAGAGAAGAGAAGAGAAGAGAAGAGAAGAGAAGAGAAGAGAAGAGAAGAGAAGAGGAGAGGAGAGAAGAGAAGAGGAGAGAAAGCTAGAGCACCTCTCTGGTCCAAGATGGAACCAGAAGTCTCAGGCATACAAATTGCAAATTCTACCAGCTGAGCTATCTCCCAGCCACCAAGGAATCACCTGATCCCACCACTTCCTGTGAATGTAATCATGTCACATGTGACCTGTCCCGGCTGGTTTTCTTTCCTTTTGCCTCAGCTTTTCCAGCGGCATTTAAGTCATAGCGCATATATGAGGGTCCTGTTCCTCTTTATGGCTGTGTAATATTCCACTGCTCTGCCAGACCACGCATTATTTATCCCTTTGGGCACTCACTGGCCATGCTGGGCCCTTGTGAGTGTGTGTATGGGAGGCTGGGGATGGTGGTGGTAGATAGGTTTTTTTCTTTCTCTTGGACATGTAGCTCTGAGGGGGAATTGCTGGATCTACGCTCAACTTGGCCCAGGTAATGCTCTGTGTGGATCTTTTCATCAGACTCTCAGTGTAGACACCACCGGGACCCTCCTCTCTTCTAGGGTTTCTCTTGGCTTGAAGACCCTCTTCTCTGACACCCACCTGGCCCCAGGAAGGCCCCCCTTTCCTTTCCTCTCTTGTTCAGCTGAGGCTTGGTGTTGGCACTACAAATCCACTGCTTCTGGAGGCCATGCCCCTCCCCCATACCCCCATTTTATTGGACAGGACAGAGAAAAATTGAGGGAGGAGGGGAAGACAGAGAGGGAGAGAGAGAAAGACAGATACCTGCAGACCTGCTTCACTACTTGTGAAGCGAGTTCCCTGCAGGTGGGGAGCCAGGGGCTTGAACCAGGATCCTTGCGCAGATCCTTGAGCTTCTACTATGTGCAACTCAACCCGTGTGCCATCGCCCGGCCCCCTCAACTTGCTTTTATGAGAACCGTTAGTGGTGGTTGTGGATGACTGGGCTTGGCAAGGATGTTGTCTGAATCCTGCACAATGCCAGGGGGCTGTCTGAGCGAGGCCATGGTGCTTCCTGGAAGAAGGCTGGAAGCTCCCCTGAGCTCTGCTTCCCCTGGCAGCCTGGCAAGGTGGAAACCCAGGCACTGGGCTGGCGAGGCCTTGGGGGTGGGGGCGCCCAATCATCAGTGTGGCAGGTACAGCCGTCCCTCCCAGGGCTCTGCAAAGTAGTGGCAGGCGCCCAGAGCACGTCCCAGGCTCACTCAACTCCCACCCCCTGCCCCCGGGGACAGCAAGGGCCCCCGCAGAGGGTCAGGTGTTCAGCGAGCTTCCCATGCAGAGCTGCCAAAGCCTCCCTGGGGCAGAGTAGCCTGCATACACACAGGCCGCTCAAGTTCCTACTATTGCACCCGGGGCCCCTGGGGGAGCAGCTGGCAACGCCACCCCTCCCCCCTAACCTCACTCTGGGAATCTGCTGGGCCTGTGTGGGGGACACGACACGGGGGCTGGAGGCCCTGGGTCCAAGGCTCCTCTTCCAAGGGTGTAGATTTTCAGGGCCTCTTATTTGGAGAAGGCTAGGAGGATCTGCTTTGGTCTGGATGGGGAGGGACCTCCGGGATTCCTGGTACTGCCCTGTCTTTAACGTGTTATTTATGGCGCCCTTCTCACTCTGGGGTCCTGGGAGGCCTGTAGGGGTGGGGTGAGGGGGGACCGGTCAGCTGCCAGTCTGCCAGCTAAACGCCCAAGCTTACTACCAGTGTGGACCACACCGGTCCTGCATTCTTATTCTTCTTATTATTTTTTGCCTCCAGGGTTATTGCTGGGCTCTCGGTGCCTGCACCATGAATCCACTGCTCCTGGAGGCTATTTTTTTCCCTTTTGTTGCGCTGGTTGTTTTATCGTTGTTATAGTTATTATTATTGTTTTATTGCTGTCGTTATTGTTGGATAGGACAGAGAGAAATGGAGAGAGGAGGGGAAGGCAGAAAGGGGGAGAGAAAGACACCTGCAGACTTGCTTCACCGCCTGTGAAGCAACTCTCCTGCAGGTGGAGAGCTGGGGGCTCGAACCGGGATCCTTACGCTGGTCTTTGTGCTTTGCAGCAGGTACGCTTAACCCGCTGGCTACTGCCCGACTCCCCAGCATTCTTTTCTTAAGGCTAACAAGGCCTTGTTCTTGAAGCTTCCAGAAACAGACTCCTTTCTACACTGGTATATATATATATGCCTCTAGGGTTATTGCTGGGACTTGGCGCCAGCACTACGAATCCACTGCTCCTGGTGGCCATTTTTCTCATATTGTTGTCCTTGTTGTGGTTATTGTTGTTATTGGATAGGACAGAGAGAAATCCAGAGAGGAGGGGAAGACAGAGAGGGTGAGAGAGAGAGAGAGAGAGAGAGAAGGAAAGAGAAAGAGAGAGACCTGCAGCACTGCCTTACTGTGCAGGAAGCTTTCCCCTGCAGGTGCAAACCAGGGTATTGAAGCAGAGCCCTTGTCCATGGGAACAAGTGCACTCAGCCAGGTGTACTGACACCCAGTCCTGGCTCTCTCTGTCTGAGAGAGGTGACTGGGAGCAATGAAGCCCAAGCAAGGACAAATACCACCCCCAAACTGAGTCTGTATAAATAAGACCGAAGTCTCTTCAGTCTCCTTCTGCAGCTCTTCACCCGACCCTGGGACCACCTGGCTGGTAACAGTTGGCCAGTTTGGATGCTGTCTTCCTACACACTCACATACGTGCATGCATGTATGTGTGTGTATATGCGTGTATGTGTGTGTATGTGTAGCTTCAGAAAAACAAACTGTGTGTGTGCTGCTGGCCAGCTCTCCCATAACATGACACCTACATTCCTAGATTCCCCGCCCCCTTTTAATTCTATCATCTTTATTTATTGGAGAGAGACAGCTAGAAATCAAGAGGTAATGGGGTGATAGAGAGGGAGAGAGACACCTGCAGCCCTGCTTCACCACTCGCAAAGATTTCCCCCTGCAGGTGGGGACCAGGGGCTTGAACCTGGGTCCTTGAGCACTGTAATATGAACCCTCAACCAGGTGCTATACTACCTGGCCCCTAGAACCCCTTTCCTATAAGACATTGCCTCATGGGGGTTGGTCGATGGTGCAGTGGGTTAAGCACACGTGGAGCAAAGAGCAAGGACCTGCATAAGGATCCCGGTTCAAGCCCCTGGCTCCCCACCTGCAGGGGGGATCACTTCATAAGTGGTGAAGCAGGTCTTCAGGTGTCTATCTTTCTCTCCCCCTCTGTCTTCCCATCCTCTCTCTATTTCTCTGTCCTATTCAACAACGACAGCAATAACAACAATAATAACAACAACGATAGGGAGTTGGGCGGTGGCACAGTGGGTTAAGCGGATGTGGTGCAAAGCCCAAGGACCGGCATAAGGATCCTGGTTTGAGCCCCTGGCTCCCCACCTGCAGGGGAGTCGCTTCACAGGCACTAAAGCAGGTCTGCAGGTGTCTCTTTTTCTCTCCCCCTCTGTGTCTTCCCATCCTCTCTCCATTTCTCTCTGTCCTATCCAACAACAAAGACATCAATAACCACAACAATGTTAAACAGGGTAACAAAATGGAAAATAAATAAATATTTAAAAAAAGATAAACAACAAGGTCAACAAAAGGGAAAAAAATTAGACTCTGGAAGCATTGGATTCGTAGTGCAGGCACTGGGCCCCAGCAATAACCCTGGCAGCACACACACACACACAAAAAGACATTGCCTCATACAAATGAGATTTACAACACTTATTGGGTTAGGAGGCACCACTCAAAGACATTCACAAAGTAGGAACCTAGTAAAAGTGAGCTGAACTTGACACACCGAGTGCTCGTGGCCTTGAGAAAAACCTGCTTTGACTTTTCTTGAGGTCTTTGCCACAGCAGGACGCTGGCTAGGGCGGTGTTGTTGGGTAGTGGACGCTGGTCCCCCTCCACCTGCTCCCCCACCCCCGTTCCTCACCAGGTGTGGCTGGGTGTGGTGGCTCCTGGTCCACATGGCTCCCGGCCACAGCTGCTCCACATTCGTGGGGCGTGCTTTACAAATGTTCTTGTGTGGTCAGTTCAGCTGGGTGCAATTTTCTGCGCTGACCCAGTGTTTCTGGTAGAGGAAATCATGCGTGAGTGAACACTGAGCTTGGCTATGCTCAGATTGTTCGTGAATCTATCAATCATGCTGGAACAAATTTGTGTTTGCAAAACATGCAAGACTGACTACACACACACACACACACACACACACACACACACATGCCCACGCACACATGGAAAATAAATGGTGCTTCTTCTTTTTTTGACGTGCCCGTATTAGTATGTTTATGGAAAGTTATTCAGCTGCGTGTAGAAGCCTGTGACTAATTTCTTTAAGGTTTTTTTTTATTCTTCTTTTAAAAGATTTAAAAAAAAATATTTATTTTTATTTATATATTCCCTTTTGTTGCCCTTGTTGTCTTGTTGTTGTAGTTATTATCAATGTCATCATTGTTGGATAGGACAGAGAGAAATGGAGAGAGGAGGGGAAGACAGAGAGGGGGAGAGAAAGATAGACACCTGCAGACCTGCTTCACCACCTGTGAAGCAACTTCCCTGCAGGTGGGGAGCCGGGGGCTCGAACCGGGATCCTTACGCTGGTCCTTGAGCTTTGTGCCACACGCGCTTAACCCGCTGCACCACAGCCTGAGTCCCTTATTTTATTCTTTAAAGCATGTGAGAAAAAGGAATTTGATATGAAAGAGAGAGAAGACAGAGTACCACTCCAGAACAAAGGAAGGTGGAAACTGAACCGAGAGCCTCAGGCATGCAAGGCCAGTTGTCCTACCGGAGGAGTTCTGTCCCCCAGCGACCAAGCAACCCACAGGTTTTAGTTTTCCTGCTTCGCAATGTTGCTAAGAGACTTTTCCACGCTGGTGATGTTTTCTCAACTGTACAGGATTCTACTGAGGGACTAGACCCCGGTTAGCCTCCTTCTCCCCTGCTACTCAAGGATGGTCCTGGTGGTTGCTTCCTCTCTCTCACCATCACATCTAAAAGTGGTCCTCCTGTGTCCTAAGAAGTTGTCTTCATTTATTTAATGATCTTCTGTTGAAATGAACATAAGGGTGGTCCAGGAGATGGCTCAGTGGATAAAGCATTGGACTCTCAAGCATAAGGTCCCGAGTTCAATCCCTGGTCGCACATGTACCAGAGTGATGTCCAGTTCTCTCTCGTATCTTTCTCATTAATAAATAAATAAATAAATAAATAAATAAAATCTTTTTAAAAATGGAAATGAATATAAAGAAGCTTAGTGTTTTAAAGGATTGGCACTCACCACCATAAACCAGAGCTGATCAGTGCTCTGGTAAAATAAATAGAGAGATTAATAAATCCATAAAATAAAAGCCTGAGTGGTGGTAATCTTGGTAGAATGCACAGGTTACCATGTGAAAGGACCCCATTTCAAGGTACCCAATCTTTAAGAGTGGTGAAGTAGTGCTGCAGGTGTGTGTGTGTCTCTAATCTCTCCTTTCCTCTCAGTTTCTGCCTCTATCCAAATAACTAGCTAGAATAAAAATAAATCATAGAAAAGAAACTTACTGCTTTAACACTTTAAAAATAGTTGTTTATTTGGATTTTATTTATTTACTTATGTATTCATTCATTTTGTTTATTTATAAGAGACCAGACTGCTCAGCTCTGGCTTATGGTGGTATCAGGGATGAAAACATGATCTCTGGGGGGGGGGTCTCTGGAATCTCTGAGGACTCAGGTATAAAAACCCTGTGTTCGAATACCCAGTTATCTCCTTGGCCCCTGCTTTCACTTAAAAAAAATTTAAATAATTTTTATTTATTTATTGGATAGAGACAGCCAGAAATTGAGAGGAAAGGGAGAGACAGAGAGGGAGAAAGGAGATAGAGAGGGAGAAAGTACTTGCAGCCCTGCTTCACCACTTGCAAAGCTTTCCCCTTGCAGGTGGGGGCCAGAGGATCGAACCTGGGTCCTTGTGCACTGTAACATGAGCACTCAACCAGGTGCTCCACTACCCGGCCCCCCTTCTCTCTTTTTCGTTTTTCTCCCTTCCTTCCTTCCTTCCTTCCTTCCTTCCTTCCTTCCTTCCTTCCTTCTTTCCATCCTTGTTTTTTTTTTTTTGTAAAGGATCCAAGGATCCAGTTCACTGGTGCTAGAGGTGATCACCTGATCATGCAACCAATCTGTCTTCAGAACTCGATCATCATCCCAAATGGAAACCGTTCACCCCCTAGACGGTCTCTTCCTGACTTCAAACCCTGACCCATCCATCGCCTGTTGCTGTGGGAGTTGTAACCAGTTTTGCTTCTCTCTGAACTGGCTTCTCCTCTGACCTATGCAGGCAAGGGGACCCGGCTGCTGAGAACGCAGGAGCTGCTGCGGATGGCGAGCCCACTCCTTGCTTAGAACTTCAGAGCTTCTTCATAACTAGCCTTTGTTATGCTGCTCTGTCTTTTGTGTGGCACCTTGGTTCCCGTGACTACGGCGCTCAGTCCAGTATCTGGAGCTGAGAGTAGTGGAAAGCCTGGAAAGGAGGTGCGGGTGGTTGGGTGGGGTGAGCAAGGCCTTCTCCCAGGCTGCCCCTGACAGCACTGCTTTGGGATGGTAAATTTGCTGATGCTGCCCAGCTCAGCTCCACGCCCTAGTCCAGTACCCAGGCCAGGCCTTTGGGGAGGGGGTGTTGGGGAGTGACCCATTTTTTCAGCCCCGGTCAGTGCCAGCCTGCCCGCTGGGGCTGCCAGTTGTGATGTGCATGGGACACATGGATTGAGGTCATGGAGCAGATGGCAGTAACTTTCGGTTGGGATCTGCCAGGCTGCACTGGAACCAGTGACCTGGAGGTAAAAGCATGTGCAGGACCCTCCCCAGGCCCCGTGCTCCTCCCTCACTCTGGGACCTCACCCCCTTTGCAACAATCCTCACCCCCACCGCAGGCTTCACCCCAGGGGACCAGTGTCTCTTCGGACTTCCAGGGCCCCTTTGAGCAGGGGAAGCGGCCGGATTCTCTCAGGTAGCTGCTGGGTCTCAGCTGGTCTCAGCTTTCTTCCCTTTCCTTTTCTTACATTTAAATAAGTTTTTTTATTATTAAAAAAATTTATTTTCTTTACTTATTGGATAGAGACAGCCAGAAATTGAGGGGAAGGGGGAAGCAGAGAGAGAGAGGGAGGACCGAGAGACACCTGCAGTAGTGCTTCACCACTTGTGAACCTGCAAGTGGGGACCGGGGGCTTGAACCCGGGTGTGCCACCACCCTTCCTGCTTTTTCTTTCTCTTCTTTTTTCTCTCTTTCTTTTTTCTTTCCTTTCCTTTCATTTCCTTCCCTTCCCTTTCCTTCCCTTCTCTTCCCTCCTTCCCTTTCTCTCTCTTTCTTTCTTTCTTTCTTTCTCTCTCTCTCTCTCTTTCTTTCTTTCTCTCTCTCTCTCTTTTCCTTCCTTCCTTCCTTTTTTTTTTTTTTTGTCTCCATCCTATTAATCTGATCCTCTCCTTGCAGGTTGTCATTAATCACATTTTATGGATGGGGAAGTGGAGGCAGCAGGACAGTGGCTTTGGATCTGCAATGCTGAGAATCAGAAGGCGTTTATGGGGAAGAGTCTGAACACAGTGACTAGTGAGTGGTAGGAACACAGAACTATCACATCCTTTCTTTCTTTCTTTCTTTCTTTCTTTCTTTCTTTCTTTCTTTCTTTTTCTTTCCCCTTTTCTTTGTTTTCCCATTGGATAGGGAAAAGAGAAATTGAGAGAGGAGAGGGGACAGAGTGGGAGAGAGGGGTCGGGTAGTGGCACACCTGGTTGAGATGTAACAATGTGCACAGACCTGGGTCCGAGCCCCTGGCCGCCACCTGCAGGGGAAAAGCTTTGTGAGTGGTGAAGCAGTGTTGCAGTGTCTCTCTATCTCTCTCTATGACCCCCTTCCCTCTTGATTTCTGGCTGTCTCTATCTAGTAAATAAACAAAGATAAAACATTAAAAAAGAAAGCAATTAAAAAAAAGAGGGAGAGAGTGATAGATACCTGCAGACCAGTTTACCACTCAGGAAGCTCCCCAACCCCAATAGGTAAAAGCAGAGGCTTGAACCTGGGTCCTTGCACTTGGTAAAAAGGGTGCTTAACTGACTGTGCCACCACCTGGCTCCTCATTCGAAAACAAAATAGTTACTTGTGTTTATTTGTTTATTGATTATTATTATTATTATTATTTTAATCTTTGCTAGAGCACTGATCAGCTCTGGATTGTTTGTAGTGGTGCTGGGAATTGAACCTGGGACCTCGAAATTTCAGGCAGGAAAGCCTTTTGTAGAACTATTATGTTCTCTCTGCGGTTCCCACCCTCTCCCAAAATCTACTCTTAAACAGCGCTTCAGTGGACCTGGGCAGTGGCACACCTGATAGAGTGCACGTGTTACAGTGTGCAAAGACCCAGGTTCAAGCCCCTGGTCCCCATCTATTGGGGTGGGGTAGGGGAGCAGCTTCACAAGCAGAGAAGCAGTGCTGCAGGTCTCTCTCTTTCCCTCTCTCTCTGTCTGCCCTTTCTCTTTCTATTTCTTTCTTGTCTTTATCCAGTAAATAATAAATAAAGAACATTAAAAACAAAATACTGGGAGTTGGGTGGTAGTGCAGCAGTTAAGCACAGGTGGCTTTACAGGCAGTGAAGCAGGTCTGCGGGTGTCTATCTTTCTCTCTCTCTCTCTGTCTTCCCTTCGTCTCTGATTTCTCTCTGTCCTATCTAACAACGACAGCATCAATAGCTACAACAAAACAACGATGATATCAATAACTACAACAATAAAACAACAAGGGCAACCAAAGAGAATAAATAAATAAATGAAATGAAATAAATACTAAGAAAAAGAAAAGAAAAGAAAAAGTATACATATATAAAAAACAAACAAAATACTCCAAGACACAGGAAGATTTTTTCCCCCCACTTTATAAAATAGTTCTTTGCTTCACAGATTTCATTAAGGATTGAAGGAAGCCAGCCACCCCCCCCCCCAGACTCTCTCTTATCTTCCCCCCAGAACCTAGACCAGCACCCAGCACCCTGGAAGAACCCAGGGGAGATTTATCACATGGTGGAATGTTTAGACCCCCAAATGCTGGCTGAGGCTGAGCGCTGCTGGCTTGATGTGATGAAAAGAAACAAAGGATCCCAATAGGAAAGAGGGAGCAGGGTGGGAGTACACCTGGCTGAGTGCACATGGTACCAAGTGCAAGGGCCCAGAGTTCAAGCCCCTGCTTCCCACCTGCAGAATGGAAACTTCATGGGCCATGAAGCTGGTCTGCAGGGGTCTCCCTTTCTCCCCCAGTTCTGTCTCCCCTTCCCCTCTCAATTTCTCTCTGATTTATGAAAATTAAATAGAAGTCAATTAAAGGGGGGGGGGGAATGGCCACTGGGAGTGGTGGATAAAAACAAAATAAAACAAAACAACAACAAAACAACAACAAAGCAAAACAGAACCAGAAAAAGAGCAGAGAGAGTCTGTTCTCAGGCTTTAAAGGAAGGAAGGTAGGTATTCCCATGTGACAGCTGAGAGAACTCAGGGGTTCTTCTTGAGGTCTAGGGGGATGTGACCACACTTTGAGGGAGTGTGATGGTTGACACAGAATGTCCCCTATGGGCCTGGCAGCCTCAGGACAAGTTGAGTTTGTAGTTAAGGACAACCAAAGTTGGAAGAACACACCCATCAGCCTGTATTCCCTTTTGTTTCACCCTCACACACCCTGGCAGGCTGTCTCCTGGTGCGTTTGTGTGTGTGTGTGTGTGTGTGTGTGTGTGTGTGTGTGTGTGTGTGTGTGTGTGTAGCAGGGGGTGAAATCTACTGTGCAGCCTTCCCCCCACTCTTTCCTTGAGGAGGACTGTGAGGTCTCTGCAGATGAGAGAAACTGGAAATTTCACAGAAAAGCAAAGGCACAGAAAATCCACTGGCCAGAGCAGGGGAAAGAAAGCCCCAGGCACACACACACAGTTCATGGTTCTGCTCCTTCCTCTCCTCCTCCTCCTCCTCCTCCCGCTCCTCTTCTTTCTCCTGCTCCTTTTTTTCCTTCTCCCCCTTCTCCTCCTCCTCCTCTTCTCCTCTTTCTCCTTCTCCTCTTCTTTTCCTTCCTCTTTCTTCTTCTATACTCTTCCTCCTCCCTTTTTCTGCCTCCTTTTAGTTGTTCTCTCCTCTTTGCTCTCACTCTCCTCTCTCCCCTTTCCTCCTTCTCCCTTTCCTGTTCCTTTTCCGTCTCTTTCTCCTTTTAAAATAGCTCATGTTAATGAACACAGGACTTGGGTAAATGTGACACTGGTGAGTGGCCTCCCTCATTTTGGTTTTATATATTTATTAAATACACCTCCCCCCAATTCTTCTTCAAGATAAAGACAGAGAAGCAGAGAGGGGTGGATAAGGGCATCTCAGCATGGAAATTTCCTTCAGTGTGCTGGGAGCCAGGCTCCTGGGGGTTACACACATGGCAAAGCAGTACACTGTCAAAAATGAGCTATTTTGCTGACTATCTAGTTAAAAGATAATATCATCATCACCATCCTGAGGGAAAGGTAAGAACCAGAGCATCAGTCTGGCTTATAGTACGCTGGGGACTGAACTGAAATCTCCCCCCCACCCCCCATGGTTATTGCTGGGGCTCGGTGCTGGTGCTGCAAACCCACTGCTCCTTGCCACCACACTTTTCTTTCTTCTTCTTCTTCTTCTTCTTCTTCTTCTTCTTCTTCTTCTTCTTCTTCTTCTTCTTCTTCTTCTTCTTCTTCTTCTTCTTCTTTTTTTTTTTTTTTTTGATAGGACAGAGAGAAATTGAAGGAGGAGGGGGAGACAGGGACTTGCTTCGGAGCCTGTGAAGTGTCCCTCCCCTGCAGGTGAGGAGCCGTGGGCACTTTGTGCACTTAATCACGTGCACCACCTTCTGGCCCCCTATGCTTTCAAGTCCAGAGCTCTAATTCCTGTTTTTTTTTTTTTGAGAGGGAGGGAGGGAGGGAGAGAGAGAGAGAGAGAATAGAGGCTGAAAGAGAGAAGTGGACATTCCCATGGGGCTTCCTACTGCTCCCATGTAAACTTGAACTCGGGGCCTCCCATAGAATGAGACCTGTGTTCTACTGGGTGAACAGCCTCCTGGCCTTTCTTCTCATTCTTCTTTTTTTTTTTTTCATCCAGGGTTATTGCTGGGCTTGGTGCCTGTACCATGAATCCACCGCTCCTGGAGGCTATTTTTTCCCCCTTTTGTTGCCCTTGTTGTTGTAGCTTTGTTGTCGTTATTATTATTGCCATTGTTGATGTTGTTTGTTGTTGGACAGGACAGAGAGAAATGGAGAGAGGAGGGGAAGACAGAGGGGGGAGAGAAAGACAGACACCTGCAGACCTGCTTCACCACTTGTGAAGCGACTCCCCTGCAGGTGGGGAGCTGGGGGCTCAAACCGGGATCCTTATGCCAGTCCTTGTGCTTTGCGCCACATGTGCTTAACCCATTGTGCCACCGCCCGACCCCCTCTTCTCATTCTTGGCCTCAACTGCCACCCAACTACCTTCTTGGGAAGTGAAGAAGGGTTTTTGCATGGGGCTTGGGAGACAGCATCAGGGTTATTTGAAATGACTCTCATGCTTAAAGCATCAGAGTCCCAGGTTCATACCCCAGCACCACCATGAGACAGAGCTGAGCAGGATTCTGATTAAAATGAACAGTGATAATGATAGAAGAAGAAGGGCTCAGAAAGCGTGCACAGAGGTGGAAGAGGGCTTGAACCTAGCAGCTAGGCTCCCACCTGCACGCCCAGTACCCTGGCCCTTCAGAGATGCCTTCACGGCATCCATTGCAGACCATGGAGGACAAGGGCTTGGCACACAGTAGGTCCACTCCGTTGGGCACAGCGGTGGTGGTCTGGATCTGGGCCCACTGCAGAGCAGAGCATGGGCTGTGTGATGTTCTCCTGGGTGCAGCTCAGGGCACCTTTACGAGCTAGCTTCCTGCTGAAGGCCGAGCAAGCTGGTAATGGCCGGGCTAATGAGCGCTAATGCTGATTAATCACAGCTTGTCTCTACCGTGACACTTTCATGTAGAGGAATCCCCAGGCCTTGTGCAGCCACCGGCTAGAGCCAGGCCTGACCCACCTCAGCCCTAATAGCAGGGCCCCTTTTATAGGCCGCCTTTCATCCCGGCATCAGGCTCCCTTAATCACCGTGTGTGCTGGCCCCTGCTCGTCATTTATAACCTCATGATTGACCTCGATATTTTCTGCCCTGGGGAGTAACTCGGGCACTAGAGCAGCTCAGAGATGGCAGGGGTGGGGGTGGGGGGCTCTGCAGCCAACCAGACCCAGAGTCTGTGTTGGCATGGGAGGCCAAGGGGAGTGAGGAATAGCATAACCAGAGCTCAATTCCAGCAAGGTCCCCTGGGTCTGATTTCCAGAGCAATGGCAGAGACGAGACACCAGCGACCTGGGGGATGATGCTTGTGGGCAGGGAATACAGGTGGAGCTGTGGACACACTCGCTGGCTATCTCCCCACTTCCCGGAGCTCTGGCCATGCCAACCACGGTCCACACCGGCCTCATCTCCACAGTCACTGGCCTCCAGGTATTTCCTCCTTCCTTTCTTCACTGGGTTTTAAGCACTGGATTTTGAGTCACACTTCCATATCCCATCGTCCTTCAAAACCAGATGTGCTGTTATGTATATCCATGAATTCTTTTGTGTCTCTTACTGTATATGTTGTTGGACACTTAATCCATAAGCACTCAATGAAAAAGAAAAAAGCTACTCTCCTCATCTCCTATTTACTGGGGTTGGGTTCCGTGGCCATTTGGAAAGAGAAGGGATTTCAAATTCTAGTTTTGTGCTCAACGTAGGCCTTAAGCAGGCCTGTGTTTCTTCCTTGGCTATCGTTTTCTCCAAGTATAAAATGAAGAGGTTGGATCATCATTTATTTCACGGTTTTTCTGAAGCTCTGGAATGCTTGTTCTGATAATTTATTTTACTTTTCTATCATTTATTTATGTATTTTTTATTTCTAATATTTATTTATGTATTCCCTTTTTAAATATTTATTTATTTTCCCTTTTGTTGCTCTTGCTGTTTTATTGTTGTTGTAGTTATTATTATTGTTGTTGTTGTTGAAGTCGTCGTTGTTGGATAGGACAGAGAGAAATGGAGAGAGGAGGGGAAGACAGAGAGGGGGAGAGAAAGACAGACACCTGCAGACCTGCTTCACGGCCTGTGAAGCGACTACCCTGCAGGTGGGGAGCCGGGGGCTCGAACTGGGATCCTTCTGCCGGTCCTTGTGCTTTGTGCCCTGTGTGTTTAACCCGCCGAGTTACCACCCGACTCCTCCAACAGGACAGAGGGAACTTGGGAGAGGAGGTGGAGATAGAGAAGAAGAGAGAAGATAGACACCTGAAGACCTGCTTCACTGCTTGTGAAGCGACCCTCCCGCCCCCGTAAGTGGGGAACCAGGGGCTCGAGCCCGAACCCGGATCCTTGTGCTGCGGGTTCCTGAGCTTAGTACTATGTATGCTTAACCTGGCATGCCACCACCCAGCCTATGATGAAAATTCACTTTCTCTCTTCCTTTTTTTTTTTCTTTCTTCTCTTTAAATTCTATTTTCTCTACCTCCTTTCATCCCACAGGAAGCACTTGACCCTGTTCACATGTTCTGTCACCCTTAGTCCTGATGCCTGTCTACACGCTTTCCACCACGTGCGCTTAACCCACTGCGCCAATGCCCGCTCCACCCTTAGTCCTTAGTCCTGTCCCCCTCAGTCCTTTCACTATCTCACCAACCTCACCTGTGACTCCACCCTACCCTTCCCACTTCACCTTCCACCTTTCAACCTCCCTGCAGGAAATAAGTTCCAGAACAGAGATTTCCTTTTTTATTTATAAAATAAAAATATTAACAAGACTATAGGATCAGAGGGGTACAATTCCACACAATTCCCACCACCAGAGTTCCATATCCCATCCCCTTTCTTGAAAGTTTTTTCTGTTCTTTATCTCTCTGGGAGCATGGACCCAGGATCATTATGGGATGCAGAAGGTGGAAGGTCTGGCTTCTGTAATTGCTTTCCAGCTGGACATGGGCATTGGCAGGTCGATCCACAATCCTGGCCTGTCTCTCTCTTTCCCTAGTGGGGCAGGGCTCTGGGGAGGTGGGTTTCCAGGACACATTGGTGAGGTTGTCTGCCTAGGAAAGTCAGATTGGTGTCATGGTAGCGTCTGCAACTTGGTGGCTGAAAAGCATTAAAATGTATAAAGCAGAACAAATTGTTTAATAATGAGGAATCTAAAGGTAAGACTATAGCAAATGAGATTTGGGGTTTCTATTTTGGAAAACGCTAATAGGTCTATTTTAGGTATATTCCAAGGCACCCATGACTTTACTAATTTTTACCTGACCCTGACAGCTAACACGCAGGTGGGCCAAAGGTATTGTCTGGGGAGATGGTGTCAGAGTTGGAAATAGGATTAGAAAGCTGGATCAGGGCAGAGAGTGTGTAGCTGCTAAATATGGGAAAAATGAAGGGGTTTTTGCTCTTGTCAATTGCTGTATTTTCTGTGCCTTAAAGAACCCCTGACACACAGCAGGTGTTTGGTCAATATTTGCTGACCAGAATGAAGATCTGGAAGCATCTCTGGGAGTCTCCAATCTGCTGTTATCCAGTGTGATTCAGCCCGGGCCCTTCCTGGTAGAGTTCCTGCATCCCCAGTGCTGCTCAGACTGAATCTCACAGGAGAGTTCATGTGTATGTGGGCCCTGAGGAGACGACAGCCTGTTCTTTCCATGTGTGCCATGGACTTGACTCTTGCTGACTTCTTGCCCTGTTTCAGAAAACCTGAGGGCAAACGGGGGAAAAAGTGAACACTTCACACATTTAATCTTCAAAGCACTTAATAAACGCTCAAGTAATTAATTCCCCTGGCTCTCTGGGGAATGGATTTTATTGTCTCTGCTCTGGCAATAGGGAAATGAGTGTGCTGAGGAGTTCCGTCATCTTCCCAGGACCACAGAGCATGCAGTGAGTGGCGCCAGGACTGCCCTGGCATTCTCTGAGTTTCTGGCCTGGGGGGGGGGGTGTCCCATTTCCCTGCTGGTGGGCAGATGAGTGGAGTCAGATGGGCGGCAGTGAGGGCAGGATTGGAGGAAGGGTTTCCCTTCTCTTTGGAGGGTTTGAGGTGATACATCCTGGAGAGGCTGAACCCACCTGGCCCTCTCTTCCTCCTAATGTTTCAAGTCTCACTGGAGGCTCAAGTGTAAATTTTATGAAGTCAGAGGAAATGAACTCTTTCCCCATGCGGGCCAAGGCAAAACAGGAAATAGTCCGTCACTGGTTTTTGTTCTGCCTGGCTAATCGGAGGTCGCCCATGCTCCTGGCTCTTACACCCGAAACTTTTCTTTTGTCTCTTCTCCTGTGAAGTCTATCTGTGCGATTCTCCATGTCATCAACCTTCTACTGTCTTAGAAAATGACCATCTGAGGAAAATTACTTGATATGAATAATGAATGTTGACACGTTGCTAGTGAAAGAATGTTTCTTCTTTCTAGATAGAGGTAGAGGATAGAGAGAAAGGGTGAGACTGCAGCACAAAAGCATCTCTCTCTCTCTCTCTCTCTCTCTCTTTCTTTCTGTCTTTTTTGAAAGTTTATTTTAATGCTGTAGGGGCTAGACTTGAATCTGAGTCACCAAGTAGCCAAATGAACTACTTTGCAGTGCAGGAATGACCTTTCTCTCTCTCTTTTTCTCTTTCTTTCTCTTTCTCTCTTCCTCCCTCCCTTTGTTTCTTTTTTGCTTCCAGGGTTATTGCTGGGGCTCTGTGCTAGCACAATGAATCCACGGCTCCTGGTGGCCATTTTTTTTCCAGTTTTATTGGCTAGGACAGAGAGAGTTTGAGTGAAGAGGGGGCGACAGAGACCTGCAGACCTGCTTCAGAGCTTGTAAAGCTTCTCCTCCTCAGCAGGTGGGGAGCTGAGGGCTCAAACCCAGATCCTTGTGCAGGTCTTTATACTTTATACTATGTGTGCTTAACTGGGTGTGCCACCACCCAACCCCTGGAATGAACTTTTTTTCCCCTTCCACTCAGGACTATTTTTTTAATTAATTAATTAATTAATTAATTAATTTATTTTCTTTTAGTGATTTAACAATGATTGACAAGATTGTGAGATAAGAGGGGTACAAGTTCCATCACCAGAGTTCCATATCTCCTCCCCTCCACTGGAAGCTTTCCTATACTTTACCTCTCTGGGAGTATGGGACCCAGGGTCATTATGGGGTGCAGAAGGTGAAAGGTCTGGCTTCTGTATTTGCTTCTCTGCTGGACATGGGTGTTGACAGGTCGATCCATACTCCCAGCCTGACTCTCTCTTTCCCTAGTGGGGAAGGGTTCTGGGGAGATGGGGGCTCCAGGACACATTGGTGAGGTTGTCTGCCCGGGATGTCAGGTTGGCCTCATGGTAGCATCTGCAACTTGCTGGCTGAAAAGAATTAAGATCTAAAGCAGAACAAATTGTTTAATAATCAGGAACCTAACGGTAAGAATTGAGCAGGTGACATTTGGGAGGAGTGAGCATTTTGTTATAGTGACTGATTCCATGCCAGCACATTCCTGTGCTCTGTACGAAAAGTCAGGAGGCCTGAACCTTTGGTTCTGTCACCAACTTGCTTGCAACTCATTTGATTTTGGTCTCCCAAGATTCATTGATGTCACTGATTCCTTAGATGAGAACTATCCAAAAGAACACTTCTGTACATAATCCCGTATTACTCAAGGTTGCTTTCAAAGCACTGTCTTATTTTCTGAGGTAGAAACTATTCCCTCCCCCCCCATCTTACTGAGGCACAGAAAGGTTAGGTGATTAATCTCAGACTCTAAAAGCTCTTAGTGGTGGGATTAAAATTGGGGCAGTCTGGCTCCACAGTCTGGGGTTACACCCTCTTCAGGGGAGGGACTCATTTGAAGTAGACATGAGGAAAGACTTGACCACAGAAGTCAGTTTGAGTGTGACTTGTTCTGAGATAACCCTTCCTGGGCCAGGGAGATAGTTCAACAAGTGGAGTGCCTGCCTTGTAAGAATGAGGCCCTGGGTTTGATCCCCAGCACTATACAAAATGGCAGAGTGGGTGCTATGATCTCTCAACAAAAATTAAAATAACCGTTCCTCCTCACCCCCCTCCACACACACAAACACACACCCCATTTATTTTTAATTCTTTGTTAGTGATTTTTAAAAAAATTCTTTTGTTAGTGATTTAATAATGATTAACAAGGTCATAGATAACAAGGGTACAATTTCATACAATTCCTACCACCTGAATTCCATGTCCTGAGGGGACTTCATTTATACCTCTGGGAATATGGACCAAAATTCTTTTTAGGGTGCTGAAGGTGGGAGTTTTGGCTTCTGTAATTGCTTCTCTGCTAGACATGGATACTGGCAGGTTGATCCATACCCTATCCATATCTTTCCTGAGAGGAATTCCAGGACACATTGGTGAGGTCATCTGCCCAGGGAATTCAGGATAACATCATAGTAGCATCTGCAACTTGGTGGCTGAAAGTCAGTAAGATGGAAAGCAGGACAAAATGTTTAATAAACAAGAGCCAGAGAGTATAGACAGAGCAGATGAGAACAGGGATCTTAGGGTGGAGAGAAAATAGGAAGTCTATTTTAGGTAAGTTCCTAGGGGCCTGTGACTTTAGTAATTTTTGCCTGAACTTGGTAACTAACATGAAGATAGACTAAAAGTATTGTTAGGTGTTAGTGCTATTCATAGTGGTTTACAAGATTGAAAAGTGACAGGGTATAGTTCCACACTGAGCCCACCAGCAAACACAGAGCAAGTGTTTATAAGAATCTGAAAGCACCAACACAGATAGAGAACAGGATTGCAGGGAGGATGGATACACTGAGATCTTCAGATGTATCCCCCTCTGCTTTCTCAAGATTATGGCTGATTCACAGAGCTGAGGAATTGAAGATGAGCCTAAAGTTGCCATCTTGCTAAGGTGGGTTGGGATTTGGGGCTTCCATACTGACAGGGGCCTGAAAAACATATCCTAGAGAGAACAGAAACACAGAGATGTGAATGGGTGCTTAAGGCTGACCAGGGGGGCCAGGTGGTGGTGCACCTGGTTGAGTGCACATGCTATAAATACACAGGGACCTGGGTTCGAAACCCTGGTCCTCACCCGCAGGGGGAAAGCTTTGAAAGTGGTGAAGCAGGACTGCAGGTGTCTCTCTGCCCATCTCCCTCTCTATCTTCCCCTTCCTTCTCGATTTCTGACTGTCTCTATCCAATAAATAAAGATAATGAAAAATTTAAAAGAGAGAGAGAGAGAGAGAGAGATCAGAACACTATTTAGCTGTGGTTTGCAGTGGTGCTGGAGGTTGAACCAAGGTCCTTGTTCTCTCAGGAATGAAAGGTTTTGAAAAACCATTACGTTGTCTCCTCAGGCTCCCAGGCATGCACTCTGGGGCTGAGCCACTTCCCTAGTTATACACTCCTTCAATCCAGGATACACAAGTGATAATTGCAGGATTAAGAGAGAGGATTCCTCTTATTTTTATACCATCACCGAAGGTGAGGTGAATCTGGAAGACCCCCAGAGGAAGTCAGGCACTGTTTCTCTTATTTGAGACAGAAGAGAGAAAAAGGGGAGTCGGGTGGTAACACAGTGGGTTAAGCACATGTGGTAAAAAGTGCAAGGACCAGCATCAGGATCCTGGTTCGAGTCCCTGGCTCCTCACCTACAGGGGGGGGGGTCACTTCACAAGCAGTGAAGCAGGTCTGTGGGTGTCTATCTTTCTCTCCCCCTCTCTGTTTTTCCCTCCTCTCTCCATTTCTCTCTGTCCTATCCAACAACGATGACAACAATAAAAACTACAATAAAACAAGGGCAACAAAAGGAAATAAATATAAAAAAAGAAGAGAGAAAAAAAGAAAAAACGGAAAGACACTCGGAAGTAGTTAGAAGTGTAGGCGTGACTTAGAAAGGAGGTGAAGGCAGGACTGTAGGAAAAAATGGGCAAAAAGTATAGATACAGATAGTTATAGAGATAAAGACAACCTGTATCTGTGGCCATGGGAAAACTACTACAGTTTCCAGTGGAGGGGATGGGGGACACAGAACTCTGGTGGTGGGAACGGTGTGAATTATACCCTTGCTATCTTATAATTAAAAAAAAAAAAAAGGAGCGAGGATACTTCATGTCCCTCACTCTTCAGCTTTGGCCCAAGATAGTTCCAATTCATCCTTATTCCCCACCTACACTGTCCCCATTTCAATGGCTTGGGTTGATGGCTACTCAAAATGCCCCCCCCTCTCTCTCTTTGCCTCCAGGGTTATCGCTGGGGCTTGGTGCCCGCACCACAAATCCACTGCTCTTGGAGGCTATTTTCTTTCCTTTTTGTTGCCCTTGTTGTTTTTTATTGCTGTTGTGGTTGTTATTATTATTGTTGTTATTGATATCATTGTTGGATCAGACAGAGAGAAATGGAGAGAGGAGGGGAAGACAGAGAGGGGAAGAGAAAGACACCTGAAGAGAAAGACCTGTTTCACCACCTGCGAAATGATCCCCTGCAGCAGGTGGGGAGCTGGGGGCCTGAACCGGGATCCTTAAGCCGGTCCTTGTGCTTCGTGCCACGTGAGCTTAACCTGCTGCTTTACCGCCTGACTCCCTCTAAACGCCACTCTCCATCTCCCAGGAGACATATTGGCCCAGAAGATGGAAGAAACTGGGGGGTCTGGGGGGTTGGCATGACAGTTCCCTAAAGGCCCTGACAAGGTTTTGGCAAACAGGTGACTTGCTGGTGTCCTCAGGGCAGGTGGAGAAAAATGCCTGGTTACTCACAGAAGAGTCAAGTGGAAAAGAAAGAGGTGACTCGGGGTGGGGTGGGTGGAGATGGGTGTCAAGCTCTCGGTCTGCTGATGGTCAAGTGACATTTGGAAAAGACAACTTCCTGGCCTCAGTCAGCGTCCCTGGTCTGTAAAACTGGGTTAAGGCTCTTGCGTGATGGTGAGCCCTCTCCAGGCTGCATGCTGGGAGCTCTGCACAGCCCAGGGCCATTTTTCTGTGATTAGTCAACATCACGTGCTCAGGGATCTGGAAATGCCTGGTGCTGGAAGGATTTCCCCTCAAGTACTCTCACCAAAACATGAATTCATTCCCGGCCTTGTAGGGACTTGACGTAAACCCACCCACTTTCCTGCGAGCAGAAAATGCTAATACAAAAATTTGGCCCTGCGAGCTGGTTCTGTCAAGAGTAGTCAGATTGTGTGGTTAAGCCCCTTGAGTTGTATGGGAGGGCTGAACTGTCTTATGAGGTGGGGACAGTGGGGGTGGGGAGGGGGAGCTGACAGGAAGTGGCTGGGGCAGGCCTTGGGATGTGGTCATGGGCTATGCCAGCAATGTGCAGCCTTCCACGGAATCAGGACATGGACCCTTTGACACCATCTTATTTCTTTCTCATACTTCCTTTTTTTTTTTTTCTTTTTTTTTTTTTGCCTCCAGGGTTATCACTGGGGCTTGGTGCCTGCACCACAAATCCTCTGCTCCTGGAGGCCATTTTTCTCATTTTTTGTTACCCTTGCTGTTTTTATAGCTGTTATTGTTTGAGAGAAATGAAGAGAGGAGGGGAAGACAGAGGGGGAGAGAAAGACGGACACCTGCAGACCTGCTTCACCGCCTGTGAAGCGACCCACCCTACAGGTGTGGAGCTGGGGGCTCAAACCGGGATCCTTGAGCCGGTCCTTGCAATTTGCACCACGTGTGCTTAACCCGCTGCTTTACCACCCCCATTTATTTTTAATTAAAAAAAACCCTGCCATTATTTATTGAATAGAGACAGCCAGAAATCAAGAGAGCAGGGAGAGATAGAGATAGAGAGAGAGAGAGAGAGAGAGAGACCTGCACCTCTGCTTTACCACTCGCAAAGCTTTTCCCCTGCAGGTGGGGATGGAGGGCTTGAACCTGGGTCCTTGCCCATCGTAACACATGCGCTCAACCAAGTGTGCCATCCCTGGCCCATCATATTTCTGTTTTCCTTAGAGCACTGACTGCTATCTATAGCCCACCATCCATATTCAAACTGTTACCACTCACTCAGTAGTTTACAACAGCTTGGGTTTGCATCCACAGTGTTGCCAGTTAGGGGTTTGGGAACCACTTGACTCAACCTTCTGCTTAGGGGGTCAAGGTGCTGTTGACTGGGCTGCCTTCTCACCCTGCAGTTTGACTGGGTGTGGATCCACTTCCGTACTCACTAAGGATGTTGCAATCTCACTTCTTTATCCTCATAGGACAGAGAGTCCCTGTTTCTTGCTGGCTGTGAGGTGGAACCCATTCTTAATTCCTAGAGATGGCCTATAGCTGCCTGCCATGATTGCTTATCCAATTCATCAGTCACGGAGGAGGTCTTTAGAATGAGCCTGTGAACAAGATGGCGTCTTCTATAAAGTTTATCCATTGCTGCTGTATTTTAAAAAAACAAGTAATGGGCAGGGGTAGATAGCATAATGGTTATGCAAAGAGACTCTCATGCCTGAGGCTCCAAAGTCCCAGGTTCAACCCCCTGCACCACCATATAAGCCAGACCTGAATGGTGCTCTGTTAAAAAAACAAACAAACAAACAAACAAGTCATAGGTTTAAAGGACTCGTGGAAGGGTAAACTTGGAGTATTTTTTATGATTATTATTATCACAATTGTACTCTATGTTTATTCATTTATGCCTTCCTTACTGAACTATAACTTTCAAGAACACAGTCTCTTATCTATTGCATTCACAGTTCTATCCCTGGAAGCTGGGCATTTTATGAGACACAGTGGTTACTCAAAATATATCTCTTAAATGAACTGATTGAATTTATTTTAATCCATCTGGCCTGAGTGAATTTATTTATATTTACTTATTTTTTATCAGAACACTGCTCAGCTTAGGCTTATGGTGGTATGGGATTTTGGCCTCAAGCATAAGAGCATAATTTTTATTTTGTATAACTAATTAATAGCATATTAAATATTGCCTTGACATTGAAGATGCAATGGTATGAAGTGAAAGTATCTTACAAACTGTAACATGTTTTATAAATACCAGGCACTGTTCTTAGCATGGGCTTACAACTCAACTTCTTGGAAACCTCCCTCTTTCTTCCTCTCTTTCATTCTTTCTCTCTTTCTTTCTTTCCTTCTTTCTTCCTTTTTATTCTTTCTTATGTTCTAATTAGTGTTGTTCACCAGCTACTCTTCATTCTCTTTATTCTTGGACATTGGGGGTAAGAGTCATTCCTAGGCCTTTAAAGAGAACATGTGCATTGCTTTGGCCATCAAAAGGCACTCATCAAAAAAGAGTGTCATTTTTGACAGACATTGCAGTAGCTGTAAGAGCTGGACTCTTTATTCTCTTTTACCAGGATAAGTATTTTGTCCCTGGTGGTCACTTTTTCTTCATTAAAAAAAAAAAAATTATAAAATGGAAACATTGACAAAACCATAGGATAAGAGGGGTACAACTTCACACAATTCCCACCACCAGAACTCTGTATCCCATCCCCTCCCTGATAGCTTTCCTATTCTTTAACCCTCTGGGAGTATGGACCCAAGGTCATTGTGGGGTGCAGAAGGTGGAAGGTCTGGCTTCTGTAATTGCTTCCCCACTGAACATAGACGTTGACAGGTCGATCCATACTCCCATCCTGCCTCTCTCTTTCCCTAGTGGGGAAGAGCTCCGGGGAAGCAGAGCTCCAGGACACATTGGTGGGGTTGTCTGTCCACGCAAGTCTGGCCGTCATCATGCTAGCACCTGGAACCTAGTGGTTGACAAGAGAGTCATAGCATACAAAGCCAAACAAATTGTTGACCAATCATGGACCTAAGTGCTGGAATAGTGCAGATGAAGAGTTGTGGGGTCCTCCATTTTGTAGATAGCTACTAGGCATATTTTAGTTAAATTCCAAAGGGCCTGTGGCTATACTAGTTTTTTTTTTTTCTTTTTGCCCCTGAGCCTAAAATCTGATATGCCAGTGGATCTAAGTTATTATCTGGGGAGATGATGTCATGGCTGGGAAAAGGACCAGAAAGCTGGATCAGGGAAGAGTAGCTCCCTAATATGGTAAAGGTGTATAAATATTGTTGACTGTAAACCTCATCAATTTGATGTGATCTGGGACTCATAACTAGCTTAGGAGCCTATGTGACCTCTACATCCCTGTAGATCTGAGCTCACATTCTGTGGTCATGAGTAGGAACATTCCATGCTGCTCCAATATCTACCTATCTTCCTCAGGTGTAGCATAGAGTATGTTGTCCATCCTCCCTTCAGAGGATGGAACATTCTCTACCATTGTTGATCCAAGTTGAGGGCAAAGTCCTATGGGGGCCCACAAAGGGGTCTGTTTTGTTTTTCCTGATACAGATGACCGATAACAATGGAGAGAGGGATTTATTCAAGGTCTAGACCCATCATGTCTGTTTGGGAATCAAAGGACTCCCCGATTAGGGCATATCTTTTCGGTTGGGTGTTATGGAGTCCTTGGGGTATATCCCCAGGAGAGGAATTACTGGGTCATATGGAAGGTCCAGGTCTAGCCTTGTGAGAGTTCTCCAGACTGCTCTCCAAAGAGACTGGACCAATTGACATTCCCACCAGCAGGGCGGAAGGGTTCCTCTGTCCCCACAGCCTCTCCAGCATTTGTTGCTGCTGTCCTTTTTGATGTATGCCATTCTCACAGGGGTGAGGTGGTATCTCAGTGTTGTCTTTATTTGCATTTCTCTGACAATCAGCGACCTGGAGCACTTTTTCATATGTTTGTTAGCCTTTTGGATCTCCTCTGTAGTGAATGTTTTGTTCTTATCCTCTGCCCATTTTTGGATGGGGTCATTTGCTTTTTGTTGCTAAGTTTGCTGAGCTCTTTGTATATTTTGGTGATTACTCTCTTATCTGATGTATGGCATGTGAAGATCTTCTCCCATTCTGTGAGGAGTCTCTTTGTTTGTGTTATAGTTTCTTTGGCTGTGCAGAAGCTTTTCAATTTGATGTAGTCCCATTTGTTTGTTTCTGCTTTAGTCTTCCTTGCAATTGGGTTTGTTTTTACCAAAGATGTCCTTGAGGTTTAGGTGGGAAAATGTTCCACCAATGTTTTCCTCTAAGTATTTGTTAGTTTCTGGTCTAACATCAAGGTCCTTGATCCATTTGGAGTTGATTTTTGTTTCTGGTGAGATAAGGTGGTTCAGTTTCATTTTTCTGCATGTTTCAACCCAGTTTTCCAAGCACCATTTATTGGAAAGAGCCTCCTTCCTCCATTTAATACTTTAGGCCCCCTTATCAAAGATTAGATGTCCATAGGTGTGGGGGTTTAGTTCTGGGATTTCAATTCTGTTCCACTGGTCTGTGTGCCTATTTTTGTTCCAGTACCAGGCTGTTTCTTCATTTTTTAATTTGTGATTAATAGTAGGTTATAGGATTGTAAGATTACAGGGTACAGTTCAATACTATACCTGAGGGGGTATAGTCATCATATTTGCCTCTCCTCTCCTCTTCTTTCCTCTGCTCTCCTCTCTTGACCTCCCCTCCCCTCCCCTTCCCCCCTCCCCTCCCCTCTCCTCTCCTTTCTTCTTCTCTTCTCTTTCTTCTTTTATATTCTTTTTTAAATATTTATTTTCCCCTTGTTGCCCTTGTTGTTGTTGTTGTAGTTATTGTTGTTGTCGTTGTTGGATAGGACAGAGAGAAATGGAGAGAGGAGGGGAAGACAGAGAGGGGGAGAGAAAGACACCTGCAGACCTGCTTCACCGGTTGTGAAGTGACTCCCCTGCAGGTGGGGAGCCGGGGGCTTGAACTGGGATCCTTAAGCCAGTCCTTGTGCTTTGCACCATGTGCGCTACCACCCAACTCCCTTCTTCTCCTTCTCCTTCATCATCATCATCATCATCATCATCATCTTCTTCTTCTTCTTCTTCTTCTTCTTCTCTTCCTCCTCCTCCTCTCCTTCTTCTCCTCCTCCTCCTTCTTCTTCTTTTCCTTCCTCTTCTTCTTCTTCTTCTTCTTCTTCTTCTTCTTCTTCTCCTTCTTCCTCTTCTTCTTCTTCTTCTTCTTCTTCTTCTTCTTCTTCTTCTTCTTCTTCTTCTTCTTCTTCTTCTTCTCCTCCTTCTCCTTTTACTTTTCCTCCTCCCCCTTCTCCTTTCCCTCCTCATTCTCCTCCTCCTCCTCCTTCTCCTCTTCTTCCTCCTCCTCCTCTTTCTAGAAGAGGTATTCTATGTCGCTTTCCCTCACTAGGACATAACAACTAAAATTTCTCATGTGAGCAGCAATTGGGTTAAACCAGACCAAACCAAACCAAACCAAACCAACTCTTTGTCTCTGGAATTGTGAGTTTGCTTTGCTCATGTTATCTTACATGTGACAGGTGATATGCTCTTTCAGTGCATATTGCTCTGAAGAATGATGGGTGAAAGATAGAGACAGGCTGAAGGTATGAACTGACTGATTAATATCCATGTCCAACAGAATAGCAATTATAGCAGGCAGAACTTCTTCCTTTTGCACTACCACAAAAAAAAAAAAAAAAAAAAAAAAGGAGAAATCGATCCATAGTCCCAGAGGGGGAGATGTTGTTAGGGGAAGATGACCAGAGGACAATGAACACTAGTTCCACTGGGACTTGGAACTTCTGTGACAAGGAAACTTTGTTTCCCTGCTCCATCACTGAGAGGGAAGAAGGAAAAAGGAAGAAAAACTATGAAACTGTTTCACTCATTAGTAAAACCTAGAGAACTGAAGCGCATGAACTTGGAAAGAAAGAATGACCAGCTTCCTGACACTTTAAGGTCTGCTGCCCCTTGTCCTTACCACCTTCCCAGCAGACATGTTTGACTTCACAGAGGTTAACAGTTACCCATTTGCTGCCAGCCTCAGGACCTATCACTGCAGAATTGCAGTTGTCAAGGATTCAGTGTCAGCCCCCACAGTACTTCTGCAGGTCACCCACCAGCCACCAAAACTCTCAGACACCATCCAGTGTCCCACAGCCATGCCAGACATCATGAGACTGCCTGGATGAGGACCCCCCAGTCACCCCACCAAGAGATCTCCCTACTAGCTCATCACAGCAATGGGTCTCGAGACTGGGTTCTGTACACCTCAACTATCTATCAGATCCCTTCATCCCAGATCCAAAGTCCCTGCTGGGTAAGGTACAACAGCAGTTTTGTTTTCCTTGCCTCCTCATGGAAACTTTCCTCTTGGATCACTTTCTCCTTGGGCTCGCTCCTGTTCTAGTAGTTGGCCAGCTCTTATTTAAAAAACAAACAAACAAAAAAAAAAACGTAGTTTTCCAGGAAGCCTGGCATTTCATCAAATGAGGAACTTCCACTGGAAAGTGCTGGGATCAGCAGAGCTCTCCAGTACGCTCAGGCTTTATGTGCATCTATTCCACAGCATTTGAGAAAAAAAAAAAAAATCAGTCAGCCGTTGACCGGATGGGGTTGTAGAGACGTGACTGTTGGCGGATGGGGTGTGTATGTGAGTGAACATCCCCGCACCCTGCAGCATTTGGCCTCAGCTGGGGTTAAGACACCCCCACAGTCATCCCAAAAGCTCATCCTGGGGGGCTCAGGGGGGAGAGGGGGGCTGGCTCTGGGGTTCAGTAGGACCATTACTCTTTGTGGATTTTGTAATGAATACACCAGATTCTCTCTCTCTCTCTCTCACACTCACACACACACACATGCACACACACACACACATTATCCCCACGTCCATTTTTATATCGATAGAAAATGTTTTCCAGATGTGTATGTGTGGTGCTAAGCTTTGTCCTGCTGACTTTTTTTTTAAATTTTCTGTTCCATCTCAGTCCCGTCCAGCACACAGATTATTATTATTATTATTTTATATATCTAAAAGATGAGGTCTTATGTTCTTACCTAATAAGCAGGAGGAATTTGCTTCAACTGGAGCTGGGGTGGTGGTGGTGAGGTGAAGGAATGCGGTTTTCAGATCCGATTAGAGAGACATGGCCAGGTCTCCAGAGTTCTCAGGTTCAGCCGCCTTAGCCTACAAAGTCATCTTTGTCTTCCGGGGTGTGTGCTTTACAATCTGGGTTTCTGTACCCCTTAAGCCCCCTGCTCCTTTCTGTAGCCTGTGTGCACAGTCCCAGAACTCACCCCAAAGGGAGATGATTCATTACCACTGTTTTTAAAAAAATATTTTAAAATTTATTTTCCCTTTTGTTGCCCTTGTTTTTTTATTGTTGTTATAGTTATTATGGTTGTTATTGATGTTGTCGTTGTTGGATAAGACAGAGAGAAATGGAGAGAGGAGAGGAAGACAGAGAGAGGGAGAGAAAGATAGACACCTGCAGACCTGCTTCACTGCCTGTGAAGGGACTCTCCTGCAGGTGGGGAGCTGGGTGCTCCAACCAGGATCCTTATGCGGGTCCTTGTACTTTGCACCATGTGTGCTTAAACTGCTGCACTACCGCCTGACTCCCTGTTATTTATTTATTTTTATTTTTTGTTTTTACCAGAGCACTACTCAGCTCTGACTTCTGGAGGTACCGGGGATTGAACCTGAGGCCTTTGGTACCTCGGGCATGAAAGTCTTTTTGCAGAAGCATTATGCTGTCTCCCCAGCTCACCACTCAGTTTTTCTCCATGGACTTTCGACTCTCTCTGCATATGCTATTGGCGTTGGCCTTTGCAAGGGCATGAAGAAGGGTGTCACAGGTTGGAGACTTGCTTAGCAAAGTCTATATCCTCAAATTAGAGGATTGTGGGTAGCAAGCAGAGCCTGAGTTGTACAATTGGCCCTGTGGTGTGACCACTCACCTACCCTGCTGAGCCCCTGACGACTCCTCTGTGCAGTGTGGTGTTGTTCATCATTTCTCCTTTGGCTAATTCTCCTTCTGTTTCTATCCGTGTTGGTCATCACGCCAGGTTCCCCTGCATTGCTTGATGCTGTGGTCTGTTTACATCATCACTGTTTTGCCTGAGACCCGCCTGGTTTGATCCCCACTGGTCAGATGGAATTCAGGTTCTTTTCCTTCTCTCCACCCACTCTCCTGCTCACTTTCTTTTCCATGCCAGCCACTTCCGTCTTGGAAGATATAAAGGCAGATTCTTTTCTGATCAATAAACACTTTGGATTGCGTTTCCGCTCAGCCATGAGTTCCTGGTCGTCTCTCTCCCGCCTGCGAAGCTAGCTTGACAGTGTGGGGCTTTACTCTTTGCGTCTCTTGGCTTCTTGTGAAGAAGGAGCAAGGTGACACATGGGAAGCTCTGAGCACAGAGCCTGGCACACAGCAAACCCTTGCTAAATAGAGGCTAATATCATTATCATTGTCAGTTATTAGTTATCAGTTTCACAATCAATCAATATCTTGAGCTTGGGTCCACAAGCTTAATGTTCTGATTTATATATTAAAACTTTTCAGCCACCAAGTTGCAGATCCTACCATGATGTCAACCTGATTTCCCTGGGCAGACGACCTTACCACTGTGTCCTAGAACTCCACCTCTCCAGAGCCCTGCCCCATTAGGGAAAGACAGAAACAGGCTGGGGGGTGTGTGACTCGACCTGCCAATGCCCATGTCCAGCAGAGAAGCAATGACAGAAGCCAGACCTTCTACCTTCTACACCCCATAAAGATCTTTGGTCCCTACTCCCAGAAGGATAAATAATAAGAATGGGATAGGATAAAGAATAGGGAATAGAAGGGATGGGATATGGAAGTCTGGTGGTGAGAATTATACCCCTCTTATACCACAATCTTGCCAATCATTATTAAGTCAATAATAATTAAAAAAATAGGTGTGGACCCAACAACACCTCAATGCTGCACCCCCCCCCCCCAACATCTAAGCTTCTCTTGTGAAGTGTCCCGACATGGGCAAGACTTCTTCTTTTCCCAAGCGGGGCTCCAGTTGAGCAAGTGCTAGGTGCTCAGAGAGTGTGTGGATGGGAGTGATTGAAGAGAAGAGGCTTAGCTAACAGTCACACTGGGGGAAGTCCCATTGGGATCATGGTGGTCACCATTTTCTGGGCACTTAAGTGATCTGTGCCGGGCAGCAGGCTAGGTAGTAGATACAGACTTTTCCATTTGCTTCTCAAGGAATGTCCTTTTTAAAATTTTATTATTTTAAGATTTTTAATTTATTCATGAGAAATGACAGGAGAGAGAGAAAGAACCAGACATCATTCTGGTATATGTGCTGCTGGGAATTGAACTCGGGACCTCATGCTTGAGAGTCCAGTGTTTTATCTACTGCGCCATCTCTCAGACCACTCAAGGAATATTCTCTACAGGTGACACTTTGATACCTTTTTTAGAAGTAGGAATGCTGAGATTTTTGCCTGAATCCCCATGAGGGTAAAGGGGAGAGGCTGGACCTGTGACCTTGTTGTCTGATTTGAGAACTCTTTGGTCTGTTCAGCAGATTATAGGACCACCCCGAGTTGTTCACATGTTCAGGCTTCGAGCTGGACTTGAGTCCAAGTCTCTAGGAAGCTCCCCTGCTCCCTTTCAGTGTGGGATGGCCT
>NC_080167.1:10709114-10751614 GCF_950295315.1 Erinaceus europaeus | reverse complement strand
TTCATAATAAACAGAAACAAACAAACAAACAAAAAAGGTGGGGGCATTTTGACTCTTCCTTTAATTCTCAGGAATTACAGGAATGAGAATTCGATGAGGGCTGGCAGATAGTGGTACATGTTATAGTGCTCAAGGACCCAGGTTCAAGCCCCCAGTCCCCACCTGTAGGGGGAAATCTTTGTGAGTGGTGAAGCGCTGTGTCTCTCTCCCTCTCTAGCACCCTCTTCCCTCTTGATTTCTGGCTGTCTCTATCCACTAAATAAATAAAGATAATGCAAAAACATTAAAAGAAAAAAACTCAATGGGGAGCCCCACTAAGACATCAGGGTGGGGTGGGGACGGTGGCAGAGTCCTGTCCCCAGGGGCCACCGCCCACTCAGCTCACTGGCTGGGACCTTGTAGGAATGTAGGCTGAGTGTTGCCAGCCCTTTCCCAGCTTTCAAGAAAAGCTGAACACTGGAATTTTTATTTGAAAGCTCCTGATTTTTTTTTCTTTTAGTGTTGGCAATGATTTTATTTTATTTTTTTTTTTAAAGAGATCCTTGGAGCCAACCCTCTGTGAGCCAAACAAAACAGGCTTAGGGTGGGGCTGGGAATCAGCTTCTATGTAGCCAGTGGTGACCTTTGCTTCAGCTTATGCCTGTGACCCCATGCAAGGAGCATGGCTTTCTCCAGGGAAACCAGAGCATGACCTTGGCCTCTCACAGAAGCTTCTGTACCAGGCTGCAGTTCAAAGGGCAGTGATAACAGGAAGCATCCTTAGCCCTCAGCATAAGAGCTACAAGAATGCTGGATTTTGATGACTTTTAGTAGACACTGGGGAGCATGGGAAATCAAGGGGACCTTTCTCCTTTAGAGAGAGACCAGGAGGCCAAAAGTGGCATATTTGGTTGAGCACACACATTACTAAGCACAAGGACCTGGGTTTAAATCCCTGTTCTCCACCTGCCGAGGGGTGTGGAGGTGGGAGCTTTATGAGTGGTGGTAGAGCAGGTCTGCTGGTATCTTTTTTTCTCTCTCCCTCTCTCCCTTTCTCTCCCTCTTTATTCCTCCATCCCCCTTCAACTACTCTGTCTTATAAATAAATAAATAAACAAATAAATATGAGAGAGAGAGAGAGAGAGAGAGAGAGAGAGAGTAGATTTTACTGGACCTGAGTTCCAAATCCCTACTCATTCATGAGCTAGAGGTAGGGAATTCCAGAAAGTTTTTTTTACCCCCATCCATCACTTTGCTCAAAGTTATTTAATATCCTGCAATTCCCTCAGGGGTGTAATTGGGGCTGAGGATGAGAGAAAAAGCCCAATCCAGCCAGTGGTGTACCTGGTTGAGTGCCACCACATTACAATGTGTGAGGACCCAGGCTCAAGTCCCTGGTCTCCACCTGCAAGGGACAAGCTTCATGAACAGAGGAGCAGGTCTGTAGGTATCTCTCTTCCCTATCCCTCTCTCTCTTCCCTATTCCTCTCAATTTCTTTCTGTCTGTATCCAAATAAATAAATAAACAAACAGATAAAAAGAAAAGCCCTTTGAAAAAACCCAACTCTGTGATATTATGTCATTTGTAGGAACTGACATCAAAGGGGTAGCATGGCCCAGTGGTCTAAGGAGCTGGGTTAAGGAACTGACATCAGCTCACATAGTTCTTGGCAGGATCCAGGCCGCTCCCCCATGTCTGGGGCTGTCCAGCTTCCAGTGGGCTCAGGCTCTCCTGCTTCCTTCCCTTCTAGAAACATCCAAACACTGGAGCCAGCCGGCCGGGCCCAAGGTCCTGCCCAGCCACCCTCTCAGCACATCTGCCAGACACATTGCCACTGGGGCCTCAGCTTGTTTGACAATGGGCGGAATTATTTCCTCGTTCCTCCCACTTGTCGGGTCAGTCAAAACCACCCTTGGCAAAAGAAAACCACTGAAAGGGGTTCTCAGCCAAGCCAACTGCCCTGCTGGCCTGGGGTTCCTGAGCCCAGAGGAGTTCTGGGGAGGGCGACAGGAGGGGTTCAGGGGTGCGAGGGGCTTTGTTGAAGGGACCAGAACAACAGTTTAATTTCTGTTGTTTCTGCTGTCCTTTCACATCTCTGTCTCTCTGTCTCTCTGTCTCTCTGTGTGTGTGTGTGTGTGTCTACAGACGTCTGTATGCCTGTCTGTGTCTCTGTAGACTGTATGTTTTTATTTTATTTTTTTAAGATTTTTTTTTTTAACTTTGTTAATTTGATAGGACAGAAAGAAATGAGGGAAGGTGGATAAAGAAAGAAGACAGAGAGACACCTGTAGCCTTGCTTCAGCACTTGTGAAGTTTCCCCTCCTGCAAGTGGGAACTGGGGACTTGAACCTGGGTCCTGGAACATAGTGACATGTATGTACACTTAACCAGCTGTGCCGTTGCCTGGCCAGATTATATTATATTATATATATTTTTTATATTTTATTTAATATATCTTTCCATTTTGTTTTATTTTTATTTTATATAGAGGCAGAAAGACAGAAACAGACACAGACAAAGAGAGCACAGTACCAATACTTCCTTCAATGTGGCGGAGGCTGGGCTCAGACTTGGTGTGTGCACACAGCAAAGCAGTGCGTTATCCATTGTGAACGGGCCCTGGTTTGATTTCCTCCCTTCCTTCCTTCCTCCCTTCCTTTTTCTTTCTCCCTCCCTCTCTCTCTCTCTCTTTCTCCCTCCCTGCCTCCCTCTCTTTCTTTCTCTCTCTCCCTCCCTCCTTTCCTTCCTTCCCTTTTCTTTCTTTCTTTCTTTCTTTCTTTCTTTCTTTCTTTCTTTCTCCCTCTTTCTCTCTCTCTCTCTCCCTCCCTCTCTCTTTCCCTTCCTTCCTTCCTTCCTTCCTTTTTTTAAATTGGGGCTCCTTCAACACTTAGTACTTTATGTGGCGGACCTCCAGCTTCTCCTAAAATTGAAATTTCGAGCTGATTGATCTTCAGGACAGCACTGGTGAGGTAGTCTGTATTAAGATCCCCTCTGCCTTCCCTTGGGACAACTATCAGCTGATAACACCTTTCTTATATTTTGCTAATAACTTCATCCAACCCTCCTTTTTTTTTTTTTTTTAATTCCATTCGTGGGGGGTGGTTAACGGTTTACAGTCTACAGTAAATACAGTTGTTGGTTCATGTGTAAAATTTCTCAATTTTCTGCAAAACACTCTTGCCCCCAGCCTAGGTCCTCCTCCACCATGATGCAACAGGACCTGAAGCCCTCCCCACTCCAACCCCACAGCCACCAGAGTCCTTTACTTTGGTATTATCTTTTTTAAAATCTTTATTTATTGGCTCGAGACAGTCAGAAATCAAGAGGAAGGGGGAGACAGAGAGGGAAGGAGACAGAAAGACACCTGCAACCCTGCTTCACCACTCACAAAGCTTTCCCCCTGCAGGTGGGGATCAGGGGCTAGAACCCAGGTCTTTGCACATGGTAGCATGTGCACTCAACCAGGTGTGGCCCCAAGTCCTTTACTTTGGTGCAATACTCTGGTTTCAGTTTCTATTGCATTCCAGATTTGTGGAGCTATGATTGACTGACATCTGTCAGTCTAAGGTGTGCCTGTGATGATTGGATTCATGCCTATCTTTCCAAAGGATCACCATCCCCCTCACCCGCCTATCCCTGAACCCATGAGGCTACGTCACCACTTCCTGTGTTCACGTAATAAACTTCCCTGCGCATCCACTTTCCCACTTAGAACGTGGGCCTAGCAATAGAACCTACCTCAGCGTGCTGTTATCATGGTTGATTGAGGCATTTCATGGAAGGCAGGCCCTGGCCATAATGTGAACATTTGCTAAATAGCAACGATTTATTCTGACTTGTTCAACTGACAGGAACTGAGCAACCAATCAAGAAGAAAGACAACAGACCCTTCAGCTGTTCCAGAAAATTCTTATCTTCCTTCAATTCGGGGCACCGGCAGGAGCTGAGGAAATTCAAAGCAACAGCACAGCCCTTGTCTGGATTTTGAAAAAGTCTTCCTGAGAGCTGCAGTTGGAAGGAATCCAGAGCCTGCGTGATGGTTGGGCTGGGGTTTTATCAGAATTGGCTTTCCCCAAGCAGAGTCCACATGGTATCGATATAGAGGACGGCGTTATTTATGACTTGCTGAATACCCAGGATCTGCTCAGTCCTAACAAGATATGAAGAAGAAGATAAGTGCCAGGCCCCAGAGTTTGTGGTCCGAGGTCCTCAGACTTCAAGTGCACCCTACCAGACAGCACTTTAAGGGTTTCCATCAAGCACACTCAAACCCCATTTATTCCCCCTGCCAAGGAGATGAAAAACTCAGAAGCTGAACTTGGATCTTTATAGCTGACACCACTAAAAATTCATTGACAAAGAACCGCCTCCTTTAAAAAAAAATTCAAAACTCTGAAGTCCTAAGTCACTAGAAACCATGAAGCAAAGTGGTTTTGATTCCCTTTTCAAAACCCTTCGACTTTTTAAAATATCTTTATTTATTTGAGACTAGAATGCCACTCAAAAAAAAAAAAAAAGACTATCACTCAGTTTTGCCTATTGGTGGTGCTGGGAATAGAATCAGGAATTCCCACATGCAAGGACTGTGTACTATTGATGCAGTCTCTTCCTGGCCTGACTTTATTTTTATTTTACTTGGTCTTTAAATTATATATATATATATATATATATATATATAGACAGAGACCACAGCACCAAAACTTTTTTCAATGGAGGTCTGGTTCAAACCATAAATACATATGGCCAAAAGAAAAAAAAAAAAAGCTTATGAAATACTTTCAGAATATGCTTGTAAGGACAGGTAGGAAAGATGTTCTGTTGAAGGTGGAGGTAGGACTGTAAACAGTCCTATTATATTATGCCTGAACCCTGGGCAGTGAACGTTCTGAGACTTTCTCTTCCTTCCTGCCATCTCATGTCACACAGCCATGTGTGGCTTTGCTCGAGAAAATCATCCAGCTACACTCAACCTGGACTTGCCTTCACCACCAACCTGCTGCCCAGGAAAGGAGGCAGACCCCAGAGAGCCTGTCCTGAAAGGATGGACTGCTGACCGCAGACAACAAGGTATCCAGCTTGGTCCCAAGGTGACCTCATCTGTCCAAGGTTTCAGGGAGGAAGCACTGAGAGGGTCTCCTAAAGTGGGGTTGGGGGCTTCCCTTTCTGTGATCAGCCTTCCCCCCCCACTTGGGAATTAGCCTGGGCATAACTCACTTAGCTTTTTGCCTGTCCATTAGTTGATGGCACTCAACACACCAATTTTTACTTTTTTTTTTTAATCTTTATTTATTTGACACAGACAGCCAGAAATTGAGAGAGTGGGGGGAGATATAAAGGGAGAGAGACAGAGAGATACCTGTTGTCCTGCTTCATCACTTGTAAAGCTTTCCCTCTGTAGGTAGGGACCGGGGGCTTGAACACAGGTCCTTCGGCATTGTAACGTGCACTCAACCAGGAGCACCACTACCTGGGTCCCCTATCACTTCAGAGCTCTCCAGCTCACTCTGTCTCTACCCTTTCCTTGGCTCATCTTTTATCTAGAAGATAAGGGCATCTTCTGAACTCATCTTTTTAAATTGTGATTTGAAGGAATGAACCCCGGGTCTCATGTATGTATGGTACTGCTGAGTGGTATCCCTGGACTAATCTTCTATTCTTCCCTTTCTTTTATATTTATCTATTTTTCCCTTTTGTTGCCCTTATTCTTTTTTTTTTATTGTTGTTGTAGTTATTATTATTGTTGTTATTGACATATTCATTGTTAGATATGACAGAGAGAAATGGAGAGAGGAGGGGAAGACAGAGAAGGGGAGAGAAAGATAGACATGCGCAGACCTGCTTCACTGCCTGGGAAGTGACTCCCCTGCAGGTGGGGAGCCAGGGGCTCGAACCGGAATCCTTATGCAGGTCCTCGCGCTTTGCGCCACGTGCACTTAACCTGTTGCGCTACCGCCTGACTCCCTCTTTCTTTCTTTTTTATGCCACCAGGGTTATCACTGGGGCTTCCTTGCCTGCAAAAAAAAAAAAAAAAAAAAAAAAATCCCACACTCCCAGGGGCTGTCTCTCCCCCCTTTCTTTTGTTTGTTAGGACAGAGAGAAATTAAGAGGGGAGGGAAAGACACATAAGGTGAGAGAGAGACAGAGATATAACCTTCAGTCCTGCTTCAACACCCATGAAGATTCTTCCCTCCACGTGGTGACTGGGGAATTGGGTCCTTGCATGTGGTTAGGTGTTTGCTCAACTGGGGGGGTACCACAGTCTGGCATCTCTGTATTCTTCTTTTTTTAAAGATTTTATTTATTTATTGATGAGAAAGACAGGAGGAGAGAGAAAGAACAAAACATCACTCTGGTACGAGAGAGAGAGAGAGAGACAGAGAGAGAGAGAGAGAGGCGGCACTATTCATGGAGCTCTCTGGATATCACTCATTGTGTTACCATGTGATACTGAGAAATGAACCTATGGCCTCATGCACAGTGAGACATACACTCTGTGAGGTAATCTATTCCCCAACCTTAATATGTTTTGTATCTTATATTCTGTGCTTGTTCTCTCCCTCTCTCCCTCTCCCTCTCTCTCTCTCTCTTGGCTTTTTTCCTCCAGGGTTATCGAATCCACTGCTCCTGGCAGCCATCTTTTTTCCATTGTTGCTGCTGTTATTGTTGTTGTACTGCTGTTGTTGTTGTTGGACAGGATAGAGAGAAAATTGAAAGAGGAAGGGAAGACAGAGAGGGAGATAGAAAGATAGACATCTGCAGACCTGCATCCCTGCTTGCGAAGTGACCCCTCCCTCCCAGGCAGGTGGGGAACTGGGGGCTCGAACCGGGATCCTTGCCCTTTGTACTATGTGCACTTAATCTGATGCACTATCTCCCAGTAAGTCCCTGTGTTTGTTTCTTTAATCATTTATCTATCTCCCCACTGAAAATGTCTTACCACCTCATAATTGTAACAAATGCCCCCCAAATACAACATTCCTGGTTTCCTCTCATTCCCCTCACCCTCCCACTATTCTGACTTTTTGCATATAGACAAGGCATTTTTTTGTGTGTGATTGACAAGATTATAAGATAATAGGGGTATAATTCCACACCACTTCTGCATCCAAAGACTTGTGCCTCCTCTTCATGATGGCAACCATCATAGTTGTAACCATCTCCCAAGGTCATAGTTATAGTTTGAATATATATACTCAAGTTCATGTGTTTTGGTCCTCTATTTAATGCCACTTATGAGTAAAATCTTCTCATAGTCATACTTTCTTTTTCCTCTTCCCCCCCAGATAAGAGAAACAAAATCCCTTTCCTGTCAGTGATGAGGCCAAAATAAAGGTTCCTGGCTACAAAAGTTTTGGGTCCTAGTGGAACTAGGACTCATTATCCCCTTAACACTCATCTGGGAGTATGGACCAAAATTCTTTATGGGGTGCAGAAGGAAAGATGTCTGACTTCTGTAATTGCTTCTCTGCTGGACATGGATCCATACCCCCACCCTCAGGGATTTCTTTACCTGGTTGTGAGGTGTGTACAGAACAGAAGCTCCCAATGTGTACAGTCAGCTCTACTAGGTTGCTGAAAGGCCCTGGCACGATGGCTGAAGGAACAATGTGAGCCCAAGGCATCTTTTTTTTTTCTTTAATTTTTTAATATTTTTTATATTTCTTTATTTGTTTTCCCTTTTTTAGCCTTGTTGTTTCTTATTGTTTCTTATTGTTGTTGTAGTTATTATTGTTATTGTTATTGTTATTGATGTCATCGTTATTAGGACAGAGAGAAATGGAGAGAGGAGGGGAAGACAGAGAGGGAGAGAGAAAGATAGACACCTACACACCTGCTTTACCGCCTGTGAAGCGACTCCCCTGCAGGTGGGGAGCCGAGGGGCTCGAACTGGGATCCTTATGCTGGTCCTTGGGCTTCATGCCACGTGCGCTTAACCCGCTGCACTACCGCCCCGACTCCCTCAGGGCATCTCTATACTTGATTAAGCCTAAGCCGGTTGCATTGAGCACTAAATAAACCCACCCAATTAAACTCAAACCACACAGAACATATCAAATGCATCTCCTACCCCAGGTGTGCACGCGTGCGTGCGTGCGTGTGTGTGTGTGTGTGTGTGTGTGTGTGTGTGTGTGTGAGTCCATCCTAAGCCAACTCTTCCCCATGGGTTGCTGGCACTTTCCACTTCAGACAATCACCTCCCACCACACACAGGAAATCACCTGCAACCCTTCTGTCATCACTTCTGCAAGCAAACATCTCAGCATGAGCCCCAAGTGTCATCCATACTTTTGTGCTATCCTATGCTCTTGGCCATTATGTGTGTGCAAACATTTCTATCGCTTTCACGTTTATTTATTTTTTAAAAAGATTTTATTTATTTATTTATTTACTTATTTATTTATGAGAAAGATAGGAGGAGAGAGGAAGAACCAGACATCACTCTGGCACACGTGCTGCCAGGGGATCAAACTCGTGACCTGTTTGAGAGTCCAAATCTTTATCACCGCGCCACTCCCAGACCACTCCTTTTTTTTGTTGTTGTTTGTTTTTCAGTGTATCCCCAACAAAGTTTTTTTGAGTCACCCAGCCCAACTTCTTCCATGAGTCATATTATTTAAAAAAAAATTATTGGTTTAATAATGATCGTCAAGACCATAGGCTAAGAGGGGGTACAATTCCGCACAATTCCCACCACCAGAGTTCTGTATCCCCTCTCCCCTCCGCCATTGGAAGCTTTCCTATTCTTTATCCCTCTGGGAGCATGGACCCAGGATCAGTGTGTGGCACAGAAGGTAGAAGGTCTGGTTTCTATAATTAATCTTCTGCTGGACATGGGCACTGACAGGTGGACCCATACTCCCAGTTTGTTTCTATCTTTCCTAGTTGGGGAAGGCTCTGGAGAAGTAGGGTTCCAGGGAACATTGATGAGGTCTTTTTAATTTATTTTTTATTTTTGCTTATTTGATAGAGACATCCAGAAATTGAGAGGAAGGGGAAGATAGACACACACACACACACACACACACACACACACACACACACACACACACACCTGCAGCACTATTTCACCACTTGTGAAGTTCCCCCCCGCAGGTGGGGACATGGGGCTTGAACCCAGGTCCTTGAGTATTGTAACATGTGCACTCAACCGGGTGTTCCATCACCTGGTCCCATGATTTGAGGATTTATTTTTTTTGCGAAGGGCGGGGTGATTTAGGTTTGGCTGTGTCACGTAGTAGCAGTAGCAGAAGGAGCTCTTTGTCTGCACTTGGCATCTGGCTTCTCTCTTTCAGCGCGTCTCCTGTTTGTGGTGGAATTCATCCCTGTTTCTGCACCTAGTTGGACACCGATCATTTTCAACACTGCACTCTGTAAGCTCATGTAAGGATAACATTATTTGTTTATCTATCCTCCTGTGTATGGCTGGGCATTGGGAAGGTTTCCATTTTGGGGACTGTTTCAAGAATGGTAGCTATGGCGGGGTTTTCTGTATGTGTCTTTTAACATATCTTCTTGGATACAAAAGGTTATTATTCAACTTTGGTAGAAACTACCAGATGATTTTCTAAAGTGGTTGTACCCATTCAGGCTCCTGCCAGGAGATGATGAGCTGCTGGAGGTCGTCCATTTATTTGCCAACTGTGATACCAAACAAACAAACATTTGGTTTTGTTCCAGGGTCCTGGCATACAGTGCCTGTAATCCTAGGAATCTCTGGAGTGGGGACATACTAATGAGATGACTGGTGGCAGGGAAACCTCAGAATGGGGCTGGGGGGGGGGTGAGGACCGCCCACCTGAGAGACCAGAGTGCATTAGATGGTTGAGACTTTCAGCTTCTGCATCCCATGACGTCCACCTAGGGCAGAGGAGCTGGAAATTGAGTTCATCAGCACTGCTGGTGATTCAAACCAGTGTTTATTCATGATGGCCTTTTGCAGAAACCCCAGATGGCAGGGTCTGGAGAGTTTGGAGGGGGGGGGGTTGGCGTACACATTTGGAGTACTAGGAGACTGACATCTTTGGAGAGGGTATGGATTGTGATTGCTCACCCCAGACCTTGTTTTCTGCATCTTTTCTACTTAATTTCTCTTGAGTTGGATCCTTTATAATAAACCAGTAAAAAAAAAAAATCCTCCCAGTTTTGTGAACCATTCTAGAAATCTATTAAACTCAGCAGTGTAATGGTAGTGGAGTTTGTTGGTCTTGCGGATTTCCTATTTGTAGCAAAATTGAACAGAAGTGTGGGTAGTCAGGAGAGTACACTGAATCCTTATGACTGAAATGAGAGTTGTCATGGGAACTGCATACTTCAGCCTTTGGAGTATGGGACTAAGTCTGGGTAGTTCCTGTGAGAGTTGCAGTGAATTATAGGACACTGAGGTGGCATTTAGAGATTCAGAGAGTGGGGACCAGGCAATGGTGCACCTGGTTAAGAACACATCTTATCAAGTGCAAGGACCAAGGTTCAAGCCTGGGCTCCTCACCTGCAAGGGGTCTGCTTCACAAGTGATGAAGCAGGTCTACAGGTGTCTATCTTTCTCTTCCTCTCTTTATCTCCCCATGCTTGCTCAATTTCTCTCTGTCCTATCTAATAAGAATGATTAACAAAAAACAAAAAAGTAAAGAAAAAGAAAACATGGTTGATGAGAGCAGTAGATTCTTAGTGCTGGCACAGAGAGCCTCAGCGATAACTGGTTGACAAAAATAATAAATAAGTGATCCGGGAGGTGGCGCAGTGGTAAAGCTTTGGACTCTCAAGCATGAGGTCCTGAGTTCGATTCCCCGGCAGCACATGTGCCAGAGTGATGTCTGATTCTTTCTCTCTCCTCCTATCTTTCTCATAAATAAATAAAATCTTAAAAATAAATAAATAAAGAGAGAGTGAGAGAGAGATTCAGAAAGCCAGCTGGTTTGAGGAAAATGCTGTGTGTGACATTATATGTCAGAGGAGTCGGGAGTAAAAACAGACCACCAGCAGGATGTTATCTGATTTTATTTTTTATATTCCAGACCCCAATGGACATCTCACCTCCATTCTTGACCTCTCTGATAACTTCACCCCACACAGCTCCAAGCACGTCACTTGTTATTAAAATGCCTGGGTCCCTCTATGCTGCCTTTATGAGAAAGAACAGAAAGCCTCGTGGAAACCCTGGCTTCAACCTCCTACCAACTCATTTTTTTGCATGCCCTTTCTTAGCCTTCATTTTTTCTCTCCACCCTACACAGATTCTTTTTAAATGCATTAAGTGTATGTTGCCCTCTGTTTCACTGAGATATTTGAATTGCTTTGCCCTTTGCCTGGGCCACTCCATACCAGCCCAGCCCTTTCTTAATTATGGACTCCTGTTTATCTCTCTTATCTTACAGAAGCACTTGTGGGGCTGGACAGTGGCGCACCTGACTGAGCACACACATTACAGTGCACAAGGACCTGGGTTCAAGCCCTGGGTCTCCACCTGCAGGAGCAAAGGAAGCTTTATGAGCTGTGAAATAGTGCTACAGGTCTCTGTCTCTCCCCCCCTTTTTTCTTTTTCTTTTTTTCCTAGAGCTCGGCTCAGCTTTTGTTTATGGTGGTGTGGGGGATTGAACCTGGGACTTTGGAGTCTCAGGCAGGAGAGTCTCTTTGCATAACCATTATGCTATCTATCCCCATTCTCTCTCCCTCTCTACCTCTCCTTTCCCCTTCCCTCACTTTCTCTTTGTCTTTATCCTAAATCAATAATAAATAAACATTTAAAAAAATAAATAACAAAGCATCCTTCCAGCAAGAGTCCATCTTTTCATATGATCTGAGATCAGGATCCACTGACATACCACCTGCCCTGACCACTGTCTGCTTTTGTAAATAAAGTTTTATTGAAACACACAGTGAAATACAGCGTGACAGAAACTCCCGTCCATTTGCAGGCACCCCGTGACTGTTGCAATCCAGTAGATCAGACTGAGACCCATCTGGCGTTCAGAGCTTCAAGACACCTACTGTCTGGCTTTCTGAAGACAAAAATCTGCCAACCTTTAGGCCAGATCACCCAGTTTTTAATCTTCTCTAATCCCCTGCACTTTAGAAACCACCCTTCCATGGGATGCTACTTATTGTCTGTGCTGCCCTACCCTCCTCAAGGAGTCTTCCCAACAATATGGCCTTGCTTTGATTTCTGCCCTGCTTCTGGCTGGCTAGCATATGCATATGGAATGATGGAGTCAACTCCTAGCATTTGCTAAAGGAAAGAGGTCTAGTTTCTTCTATAATACCTGTTCCCTCCCTTCTACTTCCTTAAAAATAGAGTCTCTCTGGGGGGGGGGGGGGCGGGGGGGGCGTAGCATAGCGGGTTAAGCGCACATGGCCCAAACTGCAAGGGCAGGCACAAGGATCCTGGTTCAAGCCCCCGGCTCCCCACCTGCAGGGGGGTTGCTTCTCACAGGTGGTGAAGCAGGTCTGCAGGTGTCATTCTCTCCCCCCCCCCACCCCCCGTCTTCCCCTCCTCTCTCCATTTCTCTCTGTCCGATCCAATAACAACAGTGGAAAAAAGATGGCCTCCAGGAGCAGTGGATTTGTAGTTCAGGCACTGAACCCCAGCGATAACCCTGGGGAAAAAAAAAAGGAATAAGAGTCTTGATTTTATATGGATCAAGCACAGAGAGCAATATGCCAGCCACAAGTTCTAGTGTTGCGCTCTGTACAGTAATAGTCACCTTACTAAGTTTTGCCCACTAAGAATAACTAAGTGGGAATATGTGTAACCCTTTGGGAAGACTTGTTAGGACTCAGCTAGTCATTGCACTCTTGTGTTGTGTCCCTCCCACCCTCACTACCACTTCTGTATTTGCAATCTGGACTATTCATGTAATGGCTGGAACTCTAGCAGCTGACTTAGATCATGAGGCTGAACAGAAGACACAGGGAGCCCATCTCTCTTTTCCTGAAAGCTTGCTGGATTGTCTGTCTACTTCAGGAGATTTCACAAGAGAAAATGGGAATCATCATTTTAAATTTACAAAAATAGTGGATTTCCATTTAATATAGTACTTCGTGTCATGGGGTGTTACACTGTATATATATATATATATCAGAGCAATGTTCAGCTCTATCTTATGGTGATGTAGGGAGTTGAACTTGGGACTTTAAAGCCTCAGGTATGATAGTCTCTTTGCATACCATTATGCTATCTACCCCTGCCCATTTTTTCTTTTTATTATCGCCAGGGTTATCTCTGGAGCTTTGTAACAGCACACATAGCCACACTCCTGATGGATATTTTTTCATTATTTTTATTTTTTCCTTTTAAAAGTTTTTTATTTATTTATTTAATTATTACTTTTTTAACCAGAGAACTGTTCAGCTCTGGCTTATGGTGGTGCGGGGGATTGAAACTGGGACTTTGGAGCCTCAGGCATGAGAGTCTGTTTGCATAACCATTCTGCTATCTACCTTCCACCCTAAATTTTTTTTAATTTATAAAATGGAAATATTAACAAGACCATGGGGGTACAATTCCACACAATTCCCACCACCAGAACTCCATATCTCATCCCCTCCCCTGATAGCTTTCCTATTCTTTCTTTCTTTTTTATTTTATTTTATATGACAGAGAGAAATGGAGAGAGGAGGGGAAGAGAGAGAGAGGGAGAGAAAGATAGACACCTGCAGACCTGCTTCACCACTTGTGAAGCGACTCCTCTGCAGGTGGGGAGCCGGGGGTTCAAACTGGGATCCTTACGCCAGTCCTTGCACTTTGCGCCACCTGCGCTTAACCCGCTGTGCTACCTCCTGACTCCCTGATTTCTTTTTCTTTATTCCTCTGGGAGTAGGGACCCAGGGTCATTATGGGATGCAGAAAGTGTGAGTTCTGGCCTCTATAATTGCTTCTTCACTGAACATGGGCGTTGACAAGTCGATCCATACTCCCAGCCTGCCTCTCTCTTTCCCTAGTGTGGTGGGGCTCTGGGGAGGTGGGGCTCCAGGACACATTGATGGGGTCCTCTGCTCAGGGAAGTCCCGTTGGCATCATGGTAGCATCTGGAACCTGGTGACTTAAAAAGAGTTAAGATATAAAGCAGAACAAATTGACTAATCATTAACCTAAAGGCAAGAATATTGCAGTTGAAGATTTGGGGTTATTTTTATTTTTGTACTGAGAGAGGAGACGGAGACAATGAGGGAGAAAGAGAGACACATGCAGCGCTGTTTCACCTCTTGTGAAGTGTCTCCCTTACAGGTGGGGATCGCAGGCTTGAACCCGGGTCCTCAAGCATGGTAACATGTGTGCTTAACTGGGTGTACCACTGCCTGGCCCCGGTAAATATATTTTTAACTCACTAAACCTCATCTCCATTTTCATGTCGATATAAAAATTTTTTCCTGACGTAGTTTTTTTCTCTCTCTGTACTTCAATACCATGAGTACATTTTCCTAAGGTTTCTTTCTCTTTTTTTTTTCCTCAATGGAATACACATTTTAATTTTTGACCAGCTGTGTCTGATATATAAGTAGAATTCACTCAGGAGGTAAGAACAGCAATAAAAATCTAACAAAAGGATGGAGACTCTTCTCAAATGTAGGGCAGTGACTGTAAAGGAATGGGGGTAGTTTCCCAAGATCTCAGGCAAGGGTTGCTTTCTTCCCATTTCACGTGTCTTGAGAATTCTGCAGTTACAAAGTATGACTTAAGTCAATGTCGGTTTATCTCCTATGTTTGGCCTCATTTCTCACTAGGAAGCACAAGTCTCGGCCTGCCATTACTTGATGCATCCTTTGTTGTGAAGATAACATTTCTTTACAGTTGAACCTAGAAGAGAGATCTGTTCCCAATTTGAGAGAAAGAACTGTAAAGGTGAAGTCACCCTGCTATCTGACCCTCAGAGACTTGGAGACACCAAAGCTCATGTGTAAGGTCAGCAGCTCAAAGGTTTTCAGGGCAGGATTGGAGTCAGGAGGCCAGGTCACAGTATCTTCCAGGCAAATCCCTGCACACCAGCAGGGGTACCTGAGTTGCCGAGAAGCACGCCCCACAGGAAGCCAATTGCATCAGACAACAGGCAAAACCGGCAGCAACGAAATGGGGACAAAGAGCAATGGTGTTGAAACTGGGGCCTTGATGTTGGGATCTCGAGGTGAATTTGCGAGTGAATCTTCAGGACTGATGGTTTCAAAGGAATTGTAGAACACACCACACACACATACACACAGGGCTCTATCTGACTGGAGGCCCCCCCCCTTTTTGGAGACAAGATGCTAGAATCCAGAGGTTCCATGTGAAGGTGCCAACCAGGAAGCAACCCTTACAGTAATCTAAGAGTGTAATCTTTAGGGGGAGACTTTATGCCAGCGTCCCTTAAATTCCTGACCCAGATCACTTGGGGATCTTATTTCCCTTGGTTTATCTCTCTTAACTCTCTCTCTCTCTCTTAATATTTTATTTATTTATTTAGAGTTGGATAGAGACTGAGAGAAATTTAGAAGGGAGGGGGAGATAGAGAGGGAAGGAGACACAGAGAGACACCTGCAGCTCTGCTCCACCAGGTGGGAAGCTTTCCCCCTGCAGGTGGGGATCAGGGGCTTGAACTTAGGTCCTTGTACACTGTAGTGTGTGCATTTAACCAGGTGTGCCACTGCCTGGCCCCTCTTTTATACTATGAGGTGGACTCCTCTCTCTCCCCCACTTCTCCATCTCTCTCTCTCTCTCTCTGTCTTTCTCCTTATTTTCCACAAAGGCTAATCCAAACATGTCCTCCTCCTGTGCTAGTCTTTTTGGACTTTCTTCTTGATCTGAGCTGCGTTTGAACTCTGGTGTTGCAATGCTCCTCTGTTTGATGAGTGGCTGCCAGCTCACCTTCATTTACTTAATCTCACTTAATCCTTCCATTTCTGACACCTGGCCTGTGCCGACCTTTGCGAACACTCATCGTTTGGAGAAAGAGGTGTTTCTAAAACTCAAGAATCACACCTCTTCCTCTTTTGACCTTTATTTGTTCATTTGTCTGAGAGAAGCTTACTGAGCTCTCTACTCAATACCTGGCAGATTTGCCAAACACAGTCCCCCCACCCCCAACTCTAAGGGACTTCACTATACTGATATCCCAGCTGAATTAAAAAAAAAAAAAACAGACCCTGTGTTAAAAAAAATATAACCTGTATCTATCTCTCAAACATCAGTTTTCTACCTATTTATTTCTCTGCCTGTTATTTCATGCCATAAGAGGGAGGCTGTAAAACAGAAATATGCTTGCTACAAAAAGAAAAAGAAAGAAAAGAAAAAAAAAAAGCACAAAGATGGAAATGACAAGATAATTTGATGTGGAGGTTGGCAAACTAGGCCCCAGGGGCCAAATGAAGACTTCATTCCATCTGCTTTTGCCCTTGTGTGAGAATTAGTTGAAAAAGCTAGGTCACAACCAAGCAAAGGGAAACTAGTATTTTGGGACACAGGAAATTGCCATGACATTTGTATATCAGTCTCTTGAATAAAGTTTTATTGAACCGTTGTCATGCCCATTCATTTATATGTTTGTCTTTCTCCTTTCCTTCCTTCCTTTCTTTTGATGGCTGTTTTACTTTAATTATTATTATTATTTTTCTTACTACCAGATTACCCCAGTGGCTTGGTGCCTGCATGGCAGATCCACAGCTCCTGGTGGCCATTTTTTTTCTTTTCCTTTCTTCTTTCTTGCTCCTTCTTCCTTCCTTCTTCCTTCTTCTTCTCATTCTTTTTCTTCTTCTTCTTCTTCATAGATAGATAGATAGATAGATAGATAGTGAGAAATTAGAGGGAAGGGGGGAGGTAGAGAGGAGAGAGAAAGAGAACAATTGCAACACTGCTTGTAAAATTTCCCCTCTGAAGGTGGGGATTGGGGTCTTGAACCCAGGTCCTTGTACAAGGCAACATGTGCATTCAGCCAGGTGTACCACGCCTACTCCCATTTATACTTTGTTGAAGGCTGCTTCCCAGTACAAAGACAGAGTTGACTGATGATGACAAGGATCTCAGGACTTATAAACCCTAAATACTTTTTATTTATTTTTTTTCCTCCAGGGTTATTGCTGGGGCTTGAAGCCAGCACTATGAATTCACTGCTCCTGTTGGCCATTTTTTCCATTTTATTGGATAGGACAGAAAGAAATTGAGAGGTTATAGAAAATGAGAGAGAGGGAGAGAGAGAGAGAGAGAGAGAGAGAGAGAGAGTAGGAGAGAGAGAGAGGGAGGGAGGGACGGGGAGAGAGAGAGAGAGAGGGAGAGAGGGAGAGACCTGCAGATTTGCTTCACCATTTGTGCTGCAGGTGGGGAGCAGGGGCTTGAACCTGAGTCCTTGTGGGTAGTACTATATGCGTTTAACTGAGTGTGCCACCACCCAGCCCCATGCAAATACTTATTATCTGATCTTTTTTTTTTATTTTCCCATTTGTTGCCCTTGTTGTTTAACATGGTTGTGGTTATTGATGTTGTCATTGTTGGATAGGACAGAGAGAAATGGAGAGAGGAGGGCAAGACAGAGAGGGGGAGAGAAAGATAGACACCTGCAGACCTGCTTCACCACTTGTGAAGTGACTCCCCTGCAGGTGGGGAGCTGGGGGCTCAAACCGAGATCCTTATGCCGGACCTTGCGCTTTGCGCCACCGCCCGACTCCCCTTATTTGATCATTTATGGGAAACCTTCTGCTTGTCCCTGACTTAATGGACCCCTCTTTGCCTCAGCCCCAAATTAAGTAGGAAAAGACTAGATTAAGCAGAGACTCGAAACTCCCCAGTGGCCCTTTGTCCTTTGTGATTGAGTAGGTGTTTCCTCACATGATTTTCCACTTCCATCTGTAAACCATAAGAAAGAATTCAATGAGATCATCATCCCTACAATTTTCACCTGGAAAAATTGGTCTGCAGGGCTAGGGAGGTGGCGCACGCAGTTAAATGCATGTAGTATGAAGCACAGGAGCTCACTCGAAGACTGGGGGGTTGAGCCCTCAACTCCTCACCTGCTGGGGGACACTTCATATGTGGTGAAACAGATCTGCAGGTGTCTCTCTCTCTTTCTCCTTCTCTCTCAGTTTCTCTCTGTCATATCCAATAAAATGGAAAAAAAGATGGCCACCAGGAGCAGTGAATGTGTAGTGCCTTCATTGATAATCATAATCCTGGGGTGGAGGGCGGCTGCAAAGTGTTATATAAGTCTCTGACTGGGGAAGAAAAAAGTCTTCAGGGAAAAATGAGTAACTCCAGGACTGCTCTCTACTTATCTCCGCAATGACTCAGGAAGTGAATCTTGGGTCTCATCAAGGTCAGTGAGTTTGAACAAGGAAATATCTAATTGTTCAACTCTCGGATTGGGGTGGCAGGGGTAGTGGTGGTGGTGGGGGGAACTCAAGGAGACCAGTCCTTTGGCAGAGCACAAGCTGTTTATGTTCCTAGGAATTTGAACCTGGGTCCTTGACCCGAACTGCCCCTGCGGCTCCAGACAGACTATGACCCACATAGTCAACGACTGCCACCTCTCCAGATTCAAAGGAGGTCTCGAAACTTTACATCAGGCTCAACCTGACGCTGTTGACTGGCTACGGAAGAAGGGCAAACGCTACAAGAAGAAACACGTGTACTCAACCAGGCATGCCACCAGCTGGCCCCTCCTTTTTCTGATAGAGACAGACAGAAATAGAGAGGGGAAGAGAGAGAGAGACACCTGGAGGATTGTTCCATGGTTCATGCAACTTCCCTCTGCAGGCAGGGGCAAGGGGCCTAAACTTAGGTCTGCATATATACTTACCACCAGACCCCAGTCTAGCAGTTCCTTAAATATTTTATATATTTATTTATTTTTAACAGAGCCAGGGGGTGGCTCACCTGGTAGAGTGCACACATTATCATGTGCAATGTTGCAGGTTCAAGCCTCTAGTTCCCACCTGCAGTGGGGAACTTCATGAGAAATGGACTAGTCCAGCAGGTGTTTTTTTTTTTTTTTCTCTCTCTCTTTTTTCTCTCCCTTATGCTCTATCCACAAAAATGATGGGTGGGAGTTGTGAAAGTACTACCCCCCCTGATAACCCTGGTGGCAATTTTATCTATCTATCTATCTATCTATCTATCTATCTATCTATCTATCTATTTACCAAACTGGAGACCATCTTCCATTCTGCATAGTAGTCACTGCAACCCAACTTTTAAAATTCTTTATCCTCAGTGGGGAAGAGAGGAAGAGAGAGAGAGAAAAAAAAGTTAGAGGGAAAGACACAAGAGCAGCACTGCTTTACCACCCATGGAGCTCACTCAGTGCTAGGTAATCCCATATTTTTGAAAAAATATATTTACAAAATGGAAACAATGATAAAACCATAGGATAAGAGGAGTCCATTTCCACACAACTCCCACCACCAGAACTCCATATCCAATCCCCTCCCCTGATAGCTTTCCTATTCTTTATTCCTCTAGGAGTATGGATCCAGGATCATTATGATGGAAAATGGAAGGTCTGGCTTCTGTAATTGCTTCCCTGCTGAACATGGGCGTTGGCAGGTTGATCCATACTCCCAGCCTGTCTCTCTCTTTCCCTAGTAGGGCAGGGCTCTGGGGAGGTGAGACTCCAGGACACATTGGTGGGGTTGTCTGTCCAGGGAAATCAGGTGGCATCATGGCAGCATTTGGAACCTGGTGGCTAAAAAGAGTTAAGATACAAAAGCAGAACAAATTATTGACTAATTATGAACCTAAAGGCTGGAATATTTCAGATGAAGATTTGGGGGGGGTCTCCATTTTGGAAATAGCTAGTAGTTCTATTTTAGGTATTCTATGTGGTGCTAGGGAGTGAACCTTGGAGCACATATGGCATAGTGTGTGCTCTGTCTTCCGAGCTACCTTCCAGCATTCATGGCTTTTCCACAGAAGAATGTCTTGGCGTCACCATTCATGCTAAAACCCATGGATAATCTCTACCCACTGCAGCTAATTAATTGTTTTGAAACTAGAAGTGCCTATGTCAACGAAATAAGAACAGGAGAGGGCTGCTTCAAAAGGGTGGTAGAGTGAGAAGCCCTTTCTAGTTTATTAAAAGGGGAATTCTAGCCCCGGGGTTCAAACTATTACACAACATACCGAGGAGTTCTTGCCACGAAAGATGCAAATGATTCAGAAGAATCTTGACTAAAAGGTGCAGTTCCATTCACACCCCTTGCCGGCTCCTTTTCTTCCTGGGGGTAGTAACTACATTAACGCTTGGGCATGTGTTTCTGAGCTCCTGTCTTTCTGATACATTTCTTCCCCACGGATTGTTTCATATTTGGGGGACATGATAAAACACAGTTTAAACATATTTTTACATCTGCAAGAGGCTTTAAAAAAGATTTATTACAAGACAGCAAGAATGAAAGAGGAGGGAGTGCACATGAGAGAGAGAGAGAGAGAGAGAGAGAGAGAGAGGAGAGGGAGGAGAGCACAGCTCAGCTCTGACATAAAGAAGTGTGAGGGATTGCACCTGCAGCCTCTGTGGCCTCAGGCATGCAAATTCTGTGCTCCTAACAGCCCAAACTGTCTTTTTGACCCTGCAAGTGAGTTTTTCAAAGTGTGATCTTAGAAGCAGCAATGCTGGCTCAAGGGTCATGTATATTTTACATTTGAATAGAGTGTTGCCTATTTGCTTTCCAGAAATAACAGTCCAGATTTAATAACAGTCCAACACAAGTGTATATAAAGTAATTGTTTCCCTGGTTTTTCACTCATATCAGATGCTGTTAATTAGGAAAAAAAAAAATGCCCCACAGGCAGAGAAGGGTAGTTTATTATTTTAATTTTTTTTCAAGTTACACTCTTTGAGCTGTAATGAATTTACCCATTTTAGGGTGCAGTTTGATCAAGGTGATAGGTACCCTTCTCAGTAACCAAGATGTACGTCAGTACGTCAGTACGTCAGTACGTCTCATGTCTCTTTAATATCAATTCCCGTCTTGTATCTGAAAAGCATGACTCTGGGCCGGAGAGGTGGCATAGTGGTCAAAGTGTTGGACTCTCAGGCGGGAGGTCCCGAGATCAGTGCCAGAGTGATGCTCTGGTTCTCTCACTCTCCTCTCTCATCAGTGGATAATTAAAAAAGGAACGTTTTAGAAAATCATGGCTCTGTTTTATTTATGATTTCACTTTCCCAGAATGTCACATAAGTGGAAATAACACAGTGTAGTCTTTGGTGTCTGGCTTCTTATATGTGATATAACAAATATTTTCCAGATTCTTCCTTATTTTTCCATATACCAGTGATTTCTCCTTCTTCTCCTCCTCCTCCTCCTTCTCCTCTTCTTTCTTCTTCTTCCTTTTTTCTCTTCCTCCTCCTTCTTCTTCTTCTGCCTCCAGGGTCATTGCTAGGACTGGGTGCCTGCACTAGGAATCCACTGCTTCTGGAGACCATTTTTCCCATTTCCTTGCCCTTGTTGTTATTATTGTTATTGTTGTTATTGCTGTTGTTCTTGTTGGATAGGACAGAGAGAAATCGAGAGAGGAGGGGGAAGACAGAGAAAGGGAGAGAAAGATAGATACCTTCAGACCTTCTTCACTGCCTGTGAAACGACCCCCCTGCTCGTGGGGAGACGGGGTCTCGAACCGCGTTCCCTGCACGGGTTCTTGTGTTTCGAGCCATGTGTGCTTAACCCGCTGTGCTACTGCCTGGCCCCGAATTCTTTCTTTCTTTTTTTTAATCGCTGTGTAGTATTATGTGGATATTCCACAATTAGTTTCTTCATTAGCTGATGGGTATTGGGTTGTCTCAATAATTTGGACTCTTGTAAGTACTTATTCCGCAGATATTCATATTTCAAGATTAAAATCATTTTTTAATGATCTTTATTCAATTACTGGATAGAAACAGTCAGGAACCAAGAAGTAAAGGGGACATAGAAAGAGAAAGAGCGGGGTGGGGGTGAATAGCATAATGGTTATGCAAAGTGACTCAGGTCTGAGGCTCCGGAAGTCCCAGGCTTAATTCCCTGCCCTACCATAAGTCAGAGCTAAGCAGTGCTCTGGTAAAAAAAATAAAATGGGGGAGAAAAATGGCAAGTTATTCTATAATGAACACCACTCTGCATCCCCACAGTACATGTATATGTATATGTATATGTATATGTATATGTATATGTATATGTATATGTATATGTATATGTATATGTATATGTATATGTATATGTATATGTATATATAAGTATATATATAATTGAACATGTGTGTTATTTGTGTATTTATGTTGTCATAATAAGGTGAGAGGCTTCATCTACAGAAAACTACTTCCTCACAGTCCTGGAAGCTAGAAGTCCAAGACTCAGGCTGGGCAGGGGAGGTCTCCTTTGAGGCCTCTCTGCATGCAATAGATCTGGGGTCTTTACCCTGGAGAGCACACAGTCTCCCCTCTGTCTGTGTCTGTACTCCTTCTTCCTCTCAGGACACCTGTTGCACTGGACTAGGGGTCATTCCTGATGACCTCATTTCAACCTGACCACCTCTCTCTCTCTTTTTAATATATATATTTTTTCATGAGAGAGCAGAGCACTGCTTTCAACAGTGCAAGGGGTCGGTCCCCTCTTTAGAGACCCGACCTCCAAATACAGTCGCCATCTGAGTTGTTGGGAATGTAGGCGTCCATACATGGATTTTGGGGGAGTGGGAACACAGCTCAGTCCACCTCACCCCCTCAAAAAAAATCAGCAAGGTTCTGGGGATTTTCTGGCTCACCTGGGTGGAAAAAAATCTTTAGTATCTATGCTATCATTCTTTATTTTCTTATTATATTTAAACTTTTATAATATTTAATTAGTTAGTTAGAGAGTCCAGAGCACTGCTCAGTTCTGACTGTTGGTGGTGCTGGGGATTGAACCTGGGAATTCAGATCTTCAAGCGCAGAGTCTTTTGCAGAACTACTATGCTATGTTGGCAGCCCTAGACCATCAGTCCTTTCAAACGGATATAGTTCAGGGTTGGAAAGAGAGTTTACAGAGTAGGGGACCCTCCTTGCCTTGCATGTGACCCAGGTTCAAGCCTTGGCACCCACACGTTTGTGCCACAGTGCTGAAGGAAGTCCTCTCTGTTTCCATCTGAATGAGAAAAAAAGAAAGAAAGCAAGAAAGAGAGAAAGAAAGAAAAGAAAAGAAAAGAAACACCAGGGAGTAGTGGAATAACATACACAAAGTGCTGGCTCTACAAAAATAAATTAAGGGGGGCAGGTGGTGGCGCACTGAGTTAAGCGCACATGGTACGAAGCCCAAGTTCCTGTGCAAGGATCCTAGTTTGAGCCCCCGGCTCCCCACCTGAGGTCGTGGGGGGGGTCACTTCACAGGCGGCGAAGCAGGTCTGCAAGTATCTGTCTTTCTCTTCCCCTCCTCTCTCCATTTCTCTCTGTCCTGTTTAACAACAACAGTAAAAATGGGGGGGAAATGGCTGCCGGAAGCAGTGCAGGCACTGAGACCCATCGATAACCCTTGAGGCAAAATTAATTAATTAATTACATGAACACACAAACAAACAAATAGATATTTCTATACTCATGATGTGTAGAATTCATGTTTGTGTGTGTTTATTTTTGTGGCACTAGTGCCTCATGCAAACATAATTCTACTATTCCCTGGCCAATCTCCTCTCTCTCTCTTTCTTCCTTTCTTTCTCTTTCTTTCTTTCCTTCCTCTCTCCTTTCTTTCTTTCCTTCCTTCCTACATTCCCTTCTCTTTCTTTTAAAAAATTTTTTTTAAATATTTATTTTATTTATTCCCTTTTGTTGCCCTTGTTTTATTGTTGTAGTTATCATTGTTGTTGATGTCATCGTTGTTGGATAGGACAGAGAGAAATGGAGAGAGGAGGGGAAGACAGAGAGGAGGAGAGAAAGACAGACACCTGCAGACCTGCTTCACCGCCTGTGAAGCGACTCCCCTGCAGGTGGGGAGCCAGGGTTCGAACCGGGATCCTTATGCCGGTCCTTGTGCTTTGCGCCACCTGCGCTTAATCTTTTTAAAATTTTAATACAGTATTTTAATTTATTTATTTTTGGATAGAGACAGAGAGAAAGTGAGAGAAGAGGGGGAGAAAGTGAGGGAAAGAGACAGACACCTACAGTCTTGCTTTACCACTCCTGAAGCTTTCCCCCTGCAGGTGGGGGCCAGAGGCTTGAACCCGGGTCCTTGCACACTGTCATGTGTGTGCTTAACCAGGTGCGCCACTGCCTGGCTCCTCTTTCTTTCTTTTTTTCTTCCCTCCCTCCCTCCCTCCCTCCCTCCCTCCCTCCCTCCCTCCCTCCCTCTTCCTTTTTAACATTAAATTGGAGAAAGATAGACACAGAGAGAGTAAAGACATGTAGGCACTGCTTCACTATTCAGGGAGCTTCCCCCTGTGCTGTCTTACTACCATGTGTTGCCAGGGCTCAAACCTGGCGAGCTCTGGGTCCCTCCTTGTTTCAATGCACCTACTCTTCTTGTTAGGCAAAACAGAGCACTGCTCCCACTGCTTTAGCTGTAGCTCTGAGCTGTGGCTAGGAAGGCCAGGCACATTGCTAAGGACACCTCAGTGCTTTGCCTTGTTTTGGCCTCATCCTTAGAGTCTCCAAAAGTGTGGATGGCTTGGTGTGAAACTTCCAGCACTCCTTGCAAAATGACCTTTGTCTGATTGATGCGGGGAGGGCTTCACACATTCTTGGAATCCAAGAGCAAATTGTGAAAGCCCTTGAGATCAGCTGCAGCCTACATGCTGGCTGAGGCAGAGGGCTTCATCTTTCTCTAGATAGAATACCCAGAAGTCTATGGGTGTTATAGGTCTATGCCCTATGGGGCAGTTTGGGGGGGGGGGGCGGGCGGCAGAATTAAATAAAGACAAGGGCAAGATTTATGATATGAATGGGAGATGGGAGGTGGAAGATTTTTTTTTTTTAGGGGGGTGGGGAGGTGAGAGGAAAAGTAACTTATCAACATATTGAATCGGTTATGATGGAGGCTGCTTCACCCAATGCAGATGTCACTTCAGATAAAATCGGACATTCTCCCGGGATACCCGGGCTTCAGCCGAGCAGAATGGATTGACAAACGACATGCCACATCATCATGACCCTCTCAGGTGGTGGGGTAGAAGTGCACACACAGCCTACCCCATATATAAGGGAGAGAGAAAGAAAGAATGAAAGGAAGGAAAGAAGGAAGGAAGGATGGGAGGAAGGAAGGAAGGAGGGAAAGAAGGGAGGAAGAAGGGAGGGAGGAAAGATCAGCCAGGGAATAGTAGAATTATGTATGCATGAGACACTGGTACCACAAAAAATTAAACAACAACAAAAAGAATTCTAGACGCCACGAATATAAAAGTGTTTATTTATTGACTTGTTTGTTTGTGAATTAATTTATTTTTGTAGCATCAGCACTTTGCACATATGTGATTTCACTGCTCTTAGCTGGTCTCTTTCCCCCTTCAGATGGAGACAGGTATATAATTATTTTTGCAAACTATTCTTTTTGGTTTGTATAGATCATACATGCACCAGCATCTTACCCATTCCTTCTCCCTATTTCTATCTGTCTTGCTCACCCCCAAACCCTCTCTCTCTCTCTCTCTCTCTCTCTCACACACACACACAAACACACACACACACACACTGATCCTGACAAGACACAGAGCAACATTATGATTGTTCAGGCCACCAGTGGTAACGTACACACAAGGCTGCCGTTCCTGGGGCGTCTGGAAGGGGGTTGTTGAATGGAAGGCTTGGCCTATGAGACAGCTCCCCCTTGATGAACCATCAGACACGAATGTCAATAACAATTAGATTGTCTGTAAGCTCCAGTCACTTAGGGCTCCTGGAGCCTGTCCACAGGGTCTGGATTGAAACCCTCAGCCTGGTGGCCTCCAAATCAGGTTTGGCATGGGGAATGAAAAGCCATCTGTGGTAATAGCATTACGGCCCTGCTGGTTGAAGAAGTGCAAAGGGCTTCCAATCATGCTAGGCCTGTCAAGGGTCACGGGGCCAAGGAAGAAGGCGCTGGGACTAAGGAGGTGAGAGAGAGACAGACACACACAACAGGGCGGGGAGCCCTCGGGAGCTCTGCAGCAATGAGGTGATCTGTGGGGGTGCCGTGCATTACAAGATGAAGCCTGGAGGCTCTGAGTCCTCCCCGTGCCCTTTCTAATTGATATGATTATGGTTAGATGCTATTTATTGGTACTAATCTGGGGAGATAGCTCAGTGGTAGAGCACAGGACTTGCCTACACAGATGCCCAGGTTCGAGCCCTACAACTGCACAGTCCAGAGCTTAGCCTTTCTCTGGAGTTTTCTCTCTCTCGTTCTCTTAAGAATAATAAAAAGAAAACATTAAAAAATATACTTTAAAATATTTTTATTTATTCACCCCCCAAAAGAATTTTGGTCCATACTTCCAGAGGGAGAGAAATGTTAGGAGAAGATGACCAGAGGACTCTGAAACCCAGTTCCACCAGGATTCAGAGAGAGAAGAAGAAAAAAAGGAAAGCCATTTAGAAGTAGTGACAGGTGTAGCTGTGCCTGAATATAGAAGAGAAAGCAGGACCATAGGGAAAAAAGTAGGAAAAAAACATATATAGAGAGATAGACAGATAGTGATAGAAATAATAGTCAGCCCTTATCTGTGACTATGGGAGAACTACTTCAGTCTTCACTGGAGAGTATAGGGAGACAGAACTCTGGGCTGGGAGCAGTGTGGAATTGTACCCCTGTTATCTTGTAATTTCATAAATCACTAATAAAATATTTTTATTTATTTATTCTTAGTGAGAGAGATACAGACAGAAAGATACATACAGTGAGAGAGGAGAGAGAGAGAGAGAGAGAGAGGCAGAGTATTGCTCAGCTCTGGGTTATAGTGGTGCTGGGGATTGAGCTTGGGACCTTTGGTGCCTCAAGCATGAGAGGTTGTTTTTTTTTAAATTTTTTTAAATTATTGCACCCACCAAATTATCTTTATTTATTGGATAGAGACAACCAGAAATCGACAGGGTAGAGGGAGAGAGATAGACACCTGCAACACTGCTTCACTTCTTGCAAAGCTTTCCTCCTGAAGGTGGGGACCTGGGGCTTGAACGGGCTCCTTGCACGTTGTAACATGTGCACTCAGTGAGGTGAGCCACCACTCGGCCCGTGACAGTCTTTTTAACCGTTATGCTGTTTCCCTAGCCCAGGAAACAGATCTTAAAAGTTGCTGTCAGGGAGTCGGGCAGTAGTGCAGAGGGTTAAGTGCAAGTGGCGTAAAGCACAGGGACTGGCATAAGGATCCCAGTTCGAGCCCCCGGCTCTGCAGACACGCTTCACCACCTGTGAAGCACGAATGCAGATGTCTTATCATTCTTTTCCCTTGTCTCTCTCCCCCTCCTCTCTCCATTCTCTCTGTCCTATCCAACAATGACGACATCAGTAACAACAACAATAATAACTACAGCAATGAAACAACAAGGGCAACAAAAAAGAATAAATAAATATTTTTTAAAAAGTTGCTGTCAATGACTCAAAGACAATGGTTTCATCCTACCAGGTTGCTTTGCTCTGCTGATCCCTAGCACTGATGGATTCTTGTGGTTGCCAGAGCAGCATCCAGCCTGGGGCCCTCAGCCCTTTGCACTCCACCCCTGTCTGTCTGGAATCTGGACACACTAACAGCCTGGATAGCAAACACTTCACACTGAGTGCTGGAGGTTTAACATGTCATGATCTTCTTTGCAAAATACCTTTTTTAAAATTAATCAATTAACTAATTATTTATTCCCTTTTGTTGCCCTTGTTTTATTGTTGTAGTTAATATTGTTGTTGTTACTGATGTCATTGTTGTTGGATAGGACAGAGAGAAATAGAGAGAGGAGGGGAAGGCAGAGAGGGGGAGAGAAAGACAGATACCTGCAGACCTGCTTCACCACCTGTGAAGTGACTCCCCTGCAGGTGGGGAGCCAGGGGCTCGAACTGGATTCTTAACGCCGGTCCTTATGCTTTGTGCCACCTGTGCTTAACATGCTACGCTACTGCCCCACTCCCGCAAAATACCTTCTTGGTGGACACTAGGAAAAGTGAAAGGCAGAACGTCACATTGCCCAGTATCCCCCAAGTCCCCACCGTGATGAGGAAGAAGTGGTGGAGAGAAAGGAAGCCTCTAGGTCCTCTGACCTGGGTGTGGAGTACAGAGCAATGGATTCATTGCCTTATGTGGAGCGCTGAACAATAGATGCCCCTCTGGCATTTGCACAGCAGGGGCTGTCCCTCCCTGGTACCTGTGAGAAATCTGGTTTTGGGGGCACTGCTGGTGGTGCACTGGGTTAAGAGGACATAGAATGAAGCCCAAGGGCTTGGGTTCGAGCATGCCTGATCCCCACCTGCAGTGGGGACTCTTCGAAAGAAGTAAAGCAGGCCTGCAGGTGTGTCTACCTTTTTGCTTCTCCCTCTCTATCTCCCCTTCCTCCCTCAATTTCTCTCTGTCCTGTTCAATAAAATAAAAAAAAAAGGCCTACAGAAGAAATAGATTTGTAGTGCAGGCACTGAGCCCCAATGATAACCCTGGAAGAAAAAAGAGAGAAAGAAAGAAAGAAAGAAAGAGGAAGAAAGGAAGGAAGAAGAAATCTGGTCTCACAGGATCTAATGGCAATTATAAATATTTTATTTTATTTTATTTTATTATTTTTGCTATGCTGTCCATGAGACAACTGACTTCACCTTATTCCACCTGTAAAAAGCACATGGAAGGGGCCAAGTTGTAGTGCAGCGAGTTAAGTGCACAGAGTGCAGAGTGCAAAGCACAAGGACTGGAGTAAGGACCTTGGTTCAAGTCCCCGGCTCCCCACCTGCAGGGAGGTCACTTCACAAGCGGTGAAGCAGGTCTGTAGGTGTCTTTCTCTCTCCGTCTCTGTCTTCCCCTCCTCTCTCCATTTCTATCCAAAAAACAACGACAGCAATAACAACAATAACAACAATAACAGCAATAAACAATAAGGGCAACAAAAGGGAAAAAATAGCCACTGCCTTATCCTTTGTGTTGATGTCCAATGTCCAGGTCACCTGCCACTTGATTTTGAATCAGAGACACGGTTTTGTAAGGGTTCCTTGCCTGGGAGGTGTTGAATCAGACAGACATCTATCCTCCCTGCTCTCTGACACTTCCATCCGGGGGGGCTGGACTCTCAGTGAGCAGCTGACAACTGTCCTAGGACAGGGCTTGCGGGTCCTAGGAACATCTGGGAGGGGAACCCAGGACTCAGTAGAGGTACAACTCCAGTGGGAGGTAGGAACGGTCAGGAAAGGACCAGGCTCTGCTTTCTATCTTCCCACCTTTCAGCCACCATGTTGCAGATGCTATTATGATTCTATTGATTCCATCTTGAACTCCCTGGGCAGACCTCAACAATGTGTCCCAGAACTTCACCTCCCCAGAGCCCTACCCCATTAGGGAAAGATAGCAACAGGCTGGGAATTTAGATCGACCTGCCAATGTCCAGGTCCAGTGAAGAAGCAATTACAGAAGCCAGAACTCCCATCTTCTGCACCCCATAAAGAATTTTGGTCCAGAGGTCCTGGAGGTAGCACAGTGGATGAAGCATTGGACTCTCAAGCATGAGGTACTGAGTTCAATCCCCGGCAGCACATGTACCAGAGTGATGTCTGGTTCTCTCTCTCAGCACATGTACCAGAGTGATGTCTGGTTCTCTCCCTCTCTCTCTCTCTCTCTCTCTCTCTCTCTCTCTTTCCATCTTCATGAATGAATAAATAAAATCTTTAAAAAAAAAGAATTTTGGTCCAAACTTCCAGAGAAGGATAAAGGATAGGGAAAGTTCCAGTGGAGGGGATGGGACAAAGAACTCTGCTGGGTGGTGGGAACTGTGTGGAATTGTCCTCCTGTTATCTTACAATCATGTTAATCATGATGGAATCACTAATAAAAATAAAATTTCAACCCAAAGTTAAGAAATAGCTGCAAATAAGTAAATACATAAATAAGATAAAAAAGTACCAAGCTGGAGACCAAAGTGTGTGTGGGGTGGTGTGTGGGAGCAGGCTGCATCTAGGGTGTCTTGCTAAGATGTCAGGATTTTATCTTTAAGGACTGGAAAAGGGGAGGGTCCCTTTGGAAAACGCAGGCATAAACTTTCTAGGTTTCCTATGGAGATCAGAGCCAGAAAGAAATCAGAAGAGAATCCCATCTTCTCAGATGGAAAATTTGAGAAGATCTTGCCCTTCCCTGGTCTAGATGGCCAAAGGGAAGTTCTCAGAAAAAAAAAAAAAAAAGGCCGTACTGGATGTCTCAGAACTGGTGAGCAGAGAGGCTGGAGTCTGAGTCAGATCCCAACCTGACTTTCTTTGGGGATCATAGACTCTCTCTCTCTGCAAGTCCCCTACCTGGGCCAGATCCAGAGACACGAGGGAAATGCTCCTATTCCTCATGCACAAGCAGCCACGCTGTCTCGGGAAGCTGGCAATTGATTCTCTTCTTTTATTTTTTTTTTCCCCTTCTGCAGGCAACGCCTTGCTCCCCATCTCTGCAGGACAATGTATTTATTATTATTGCTCAGCTTTTTCCATCTTTGAGGACCAAATGCATAGCACATGACTCCCCAGAGCTGAGTGGGGGCCCGGTTTACAAATACAGTACGTTGATATCTTTGTAAACATTTATCCAGGGTGACAGCTGAGGGGAGCATGTGGCATTGATTAGAAAGCTCCACTATCAGAGGAGGGGATGGGATACGGAGTTCTGGTGGTGGGAATTATGTGAAGTTGTACCCCTCTTATCCTATGGTTTAGTCAATGTTTCCTTTTTGTAAATAAAAAATAAAATTGGGCAGGGGTAGATAGCATAATGGTTATGCAAAAAGACTCTCATGCCTGAGGCTCCAAAGTCCCAGGTTCAATCCCCTTCACCACCATAACCCAAAACTGAGCAGTGCTCTGGTGAAACAGCAACAACAACAAAACAACAACAACAACAACAATAACAAAACAGAAATTAAAAATTAAAAGAAAAGAAAAGAAAAAAACAAATAATAAAAAAAAATCATAATCAGGTGGTCCAGGAGGTGGCGCAGTGGATAAAGCACTGGGTTCTTAAACATGAGGCCCCAAGTTCAATCCCCGACAGCACATGGACCAGAGTGATATCTGGTTCTTTCTCTCTCTCCTCCATTCTCATTAATAAATAAATAAAATTAAAAAAATAACCAGAATAAAGGACAAAAATAGGATCAGCAATCTCTCTTACATTGAACAGAGAGCATAATGGTTACTCAAAAGACTTTCACACCTGAATCTCAAAGATCCCAGGTTCAATCTATAATTATAATAATAATTCTATCATAAGACAGAATTGAGCAATGCTTTTGTCTGTGTGTGTCTATATTCCTCTCTGTCATTAAAATAAAATAAAAATATTAAAAAGAAGGAAAGAAAGAAAGAAAGAAAGAAAGAAAGAAAGAAAGAAAGAAAGCTCAGCACAGCCGCCCATGAAGAGGGAACTTGAGTCTTCATCAGGAGCTCTGGCTGTGTGTGTGGGGGGTAGTGAGGGGCTCCGGGGGAAGCCGAGCCTGGCTCTCATGTGATCTGACTCCGTTGACGTGGGATGGGTTGACGTGGGATGGGTTGGGGTGCACAGGGAGGGCATGTGTGGGACAGGCGGGTGGTGAGAGAGGGGTGGGGGGGGTCACTCAGTTCTCAAGGAGGAAGCCTGGGCCTTGGCGGGATGGTCTCTGAGTCACTGGGTTATGGAACCATCAGGACTGGGCTCCCCCAAAATCTCTCCCCCGGGGCATCAAAGTTCAGCCTGGCTTCAGACAGTGGAGGTGCCGTGGGGGTTTCCGTGAGCTCGCTGTGGAATCAGCGTGCCTATGACGGCTGTGCTGCAGTGGGGGGTAGGGGATGCAGGCTGTTGCCTTCCTTTGCTTGCCCAGAACAGTGTGGAGCGGGATTACCTCACAGATTCCTCCTGCTCCTTATGTCTCCCCAACAGCTAGGAGCTCTGAGAACCCCCAAATCCACCCTGCTCCTCACTGTCCCTTTGTGCAGGGTGTCCCTTGCATAAATCAGACACTCAAGGAGCTTGTCACAATCAGTCTCCAAGAGCTGACAGGTGGCAATGAGTGAGGGCTTCTTTTCTATGAAAAGTGTTTAGGGCCCTGTTGCCCAGCACACAGTAGGTCTCCTTGGAGTATTAGTTGTTGTTATTAGTGTTTCACGAAATCCCTTCACCTCGGGAATGGCTGTGCTCAGTTGTTATCAATTATACATCATGCAAAAGTTTATATGGGGGCCAGATGGCAGCTCACCTGGTCGAGCACACATTAACATGCAAGAGGACCAGGGTTCAAGCCCCAGGTTCCCACCTGTGGGAAAAAGCGAGGGGCTTTAAAAGTGGCGGAGCAGTACTGTAGAGGAGGGGGAGACAGAGAGGAAGAGGAAATGATAGACACCTGTAGACCTGTTCCACTGCTTGTGAAGCGTCCTCCCTGCAGCTGGGGAGTGGGAGGCTCCACCCTGCTTCCTTGCGGGGTCCTTGTATTTAGTACTGTGTGTGCTTAACTCGGTGTGCCACCGCCCAGCTCTCCCTCCCCCTCTCCCCCTGCTTCTCTCTCTCCCTCTCTCTTTTCTTCTTCAGCTCTTTCTGCCTCTCATTTTCTAGAAAAAAAAAAAAAAAAAAAAGACCACTGGGAAAGGGAGAGCCATGCAGGCTAGACCCAGCCCTCAGAGATAGCCCTGGTGGGAAGTAAAGTCAAATCTCACGCTAACTAATGCAAAAGGCTCATTGTTGTTTAAGCGACAGCTGTGTGGGGCAAATTTAATTCTGGCCTTCCACACCATCTTAAGAAAAGGTCCTGGTCTGGGAGTATGGATCGACCTGTCAATGCTCATGTTCATCAGGGAAGCAATTACAGTAGCCAGACCGTCCACCTTCTGCATCCCACAATGACCTTGGGTCCATACTCCCAGAGGGTTAAAGAATAGGAAGGAAAGCTATCAGAGGCAGCGATGGGATATGGAGGTCTGGTGGTGGGAATTGTACCCTCTTATCCTATGGTCTTGTCAGTGTTTCCATTTTATAAATAAACAAATTAATAAAAAAATAATAAAAAGATAAGGTCTTGGCTTCATCACATGTATATGAGTAGAAGCTTCTTGCTGGAGCCACCAGACATAGGGTGGGGGGCAGTGCTGTCTACTGTGATGTCTACATGAACACCTGGAGACTTGGGAGCATGCAGATCCCACCTGAGCGGGTATGAGGTGGAGCCTGAGAACTCGCATCTCTCAAATATTCCCAGGTTAGGCCAGTCCTACAGGCCTGTGGACCAATCTTTGAGATTCAAGGTTTTAGATGGGTCTCGCAGGAAAATGGGAGACATCTATATGTCTTTTAAGATGTCTAATCCCCCATAGAAAAAGAAGACAGGTGATTCGTTATTATTGGTTATTTTCATTTTAATTAATTAATGGGATATAGAGAGAAATTGAGAAGGGAGGGGGAAATAGAGAGGGAGAGAGACACCTGCAGACCCGCTTCACCAGTTCAGAAGATTTCCCTCTGAAGATGGGGACCAGGGACTTGAACCTGGGTTACAGTGCACAAGGACCCATGTTCAAGGCCCCAGTCCCTACTTGCAGGGGGAAAGCTTTGTGAGTGGTGAAGCAGTGTTACAGGTATCTCTCTGTCTTTCTCTCTGTCATCTCTTTCCCTCTCGATTTTTGGCTATCTCTATTCAATAAATAAAAGTAAATATAATAAAAATTTTTTTTAAAAAAAAGGAGAAGGAGGTGGGTTAAGCGCATGTGGCGCAAAGCGCAGGGACCGGCGTTAGGATCCCGGTTCGAGCCCCCGGCTCCCCACCTGCAGGGGAGTCGCTTCACAGGCGGTGAAGCAGGTCTGCAGGTGTCTATCTTTCTCTCCCCTTCTCTGTCTCCCCCTCCTCTCTCCATTTCTCTCTGTCCTATCCAACAACTAATTGCGTCAACAAGGGCAATAATAATAACCACAACGAAGCTACAGCAAGGGCAACAAAAGGGGGGGGGGGGAATGGCCTCCAGGAGCGGTGGATTCATGGTGCAGGCACCGAGCCCAGCAATAACCCTGGAGGAGGAAAAAAAAGGAAAAAAAAGGAGAAGGAGAAGGAGGAGGAGGAGGAGATGAAGGGAAGTTATCAGAGAAACCACAGCAAGACAAGGAAGGCTCAAGGGTTGAGTTCAAATATGAAGATCTCCCAGGGATACACCCTTAAGGGAGATGCTTATGGACATGCGTTTATTTACCAGACAACAAGGTTATTGCTGGGGCTTTTTGCTGCCAGCAGTATGAATCCACCACTCCCGGCAGCCATGTTTTCCTACCCTTTTCATTTTTTTTTTTTTTTGATAGGGCAGAGAGAAGTTGAGAGGGGAGGGGGAATAGAGAGAGAGGGAGAGAGAAAGACAGACACCTGCAGACCTGCTTCATTGCTCACGAGGCTTTCCCCTGCTGTGGGAAGCGAGGCCTCAAACCCAGGTCTTGCACATGGCAACCTGTGTGCTGAATTAGCTGCACCATGACCTGACCCCTGGAAATACATTTTTCATTAATTAATATTTATTTGGATATGGACAGAGGGAAATCGATAAAGGAGTGGGGAGATAGAGAAGGAGAGAGACGGAGAGATGCTCACAGCCCTGCTTCCCTTGCTTGTGAAGCTTTTCCCTTGCGGGAGGGGAAAAAGGGGCTTGAACCCTGGTCCCTGCACATTGTAATATGTGTGCCCCACCGGGTGTGTCATCACATGGGCCCTGGAAATACAGTTTTCAAAGGAGTTCTTCTGCCTTCAGAATCAAATCTCATGAAGTTGGCCTTCTGGCAAAGATGTATATTCTTTTATTTATTATTTTTTTGGGGGGGTGACAGATTCCCTCCCCCCTTTGTTGTCATATTTTGGGAACCTTGTTATCCTTGAAGAAGGATGGATTAGCAAAAGCCATAGTCGTGGAGAGAAGCCTTGCTTAAAAGATGGCGGGGGTGTGCGAAGTCTTGTTCACAATCAAAGCTCAGGCCAGCCTCCTCGTTTAGATTCCTCTCCAGGTTCACCGCCAGGTTCGTGGCCAAGTTCATGGCCACATGCTGAAGTCAGCCTCCAAGTCCTGCACTTTTTTTTTTTTTTTTTTTAAAGAAAAGAAATCATGAGGGGAAGCTGCCAAACCAATATTAAAACCAGTGGCTCATGAATGGGCCTGGCAGTCGGCGCTGGGAATCTCTTTGCACCTCTTCATTTTGCAAAGAGCAGGAAATCTCTCATCTGGGACAGATCTTTCAATAGAGAACAGCAAACACAGCAGGAGAACTAGACACCACCCACCTCCACCCCCCACCCACCCCCATCCCCCGCCACCCAACCCCAGTCAGCTGGCCTCACTTCTGGAAGTCTGAGATGGCTCACTTTGGAGATAGCCCAAGAAGCAAGGAATGTTGGGAAAAGGAAGCTTCCTCACTTCCATGTGGGACAAGATGACCATTTGAAGATGAACAAGATGATTTTGGTGAAATCACAATGCCCAGTGAACTGATCTTAGTCATTCATGTCTGGTGTATGTTGTATAAATATTGGGCATGGGGGGGGGGTGGGAAGGGGGGAAGTGGCACTGCTTTTTTACTCTTGCAGAGAGGGAAAGCAAAGCCATCTATCTTTCCAGAGGACACACCCCTGAAAATCGTGCCAGCTGTTGGCCTCAGAAATTTCACTTCTGACAGTTTATTCAGAGGCTGTCACCAGAGCAGTGTACCAAGGGGTGGGGATACAGGTAGCTCGCCACAGAGCCTCGGACGACAGGGAGCCTGGAGACAATCTAAGGTCCACAGTGGTTGAGAGTTTCTGACTTCAGCTGCGCCCACACAGCATTAGATCAAGCAGCCATTTTGAGTCATTTCCTCCCTATTTTTCTCTTTCTTCTTTCCTTCCTCAGTTCCCTCACTTCTGGTTTGTACAAATATGTGCTGAGTGTCAGCTCTGTCCCGGACACTGTGTGTATCAAAGTGGACTGGCTTGGAAGGATGTTTACACTTCATCAAGTGGTCAGCGTCATGGGTCCCATTCTTGAGCATGTCTATTTATCCATTTTGTGTGATAGGATAGGAAATAAAATGTTTGAAAGGCACCCAATGATTATTGGTCATTTTTTTATTTTTTTTCCCTCTAACAGTTGGGACTGTGAGTGAATATTACCCCTTTAAACATTTTACTTGGGGGGGCTGGGTGGTGGTGCACCTGGTTGAGCACACATGTTACAATGCGCGAAGACCCGGGTTCGAGTCTCCGCTCCCCACCTGCAAGGGGAAAAGCTTTGCAAGTGGTGGAGCTAGGGGACAGGTGGTGGTGTACCTGGTAGAGAGCACACGCCACAGTGCTCAGGGATCTGGGTTCAAGCCCCCATCTCCACCTGCAGTAGGGAAGCCTCCCAAGTGTTGAAGCAGTGCTGCAGGTCTCACTCTTTCTATTCCCTCTCAATTTTTCTGTCTCAATCAAAATAAACAAATAAAATATTCACAAAATATAAACATCTTGCACTCTCTTTGTTGTCTACACTGTCTGTGGTGAGACCATGTTACTGTGAAGTTCAAGTTCAAGGGGACCCTTTAAGGTTTTGCCTAGACCTTCCCACCCCCCCCCCCCCGTTGTCTCCCCTCATCATCTCCCTGGGGCTTGAACCTGGGTCCTGAGCACTGTAGTGTATGTGCTTAACCAGGTGCACCACCACCTGATCTCTCTCTCTCTCTCTTAGGTAGAGACAGAGAAACAGAGAGAAGGTAAAAGAGACCACTGCACCAAAGCCTCCTTTAACGCAGTAGGGACTGAGCTTGGACCTGGGTTGTGAGCTTGGTAATATAGTGTGCTATCCAGTGAGATATTTTTCTAGCCTTCCCCCGACCCCTCAATGGCCGGTCAAACAGTCCCTTTCTGATAACATTACAGCAATGGCAGCTCTGAAATTCTCCAATCACGTGTCTCTGGACCCCGCCCCGAGGCAGGGAAGGGGTCGAAGTCAGCACAGAGGGGCTCTGTTACCTCCTGGCAGATTCTACCAGCATGAACTTTAGAGTGTGGCTCCCTGTCCTCCTACCCCCCCGCCCCCACCGCACCCTATGTGGGGTGAGCACCGAGCTACAGAGGTTTCTGACAGTGACCTAGGAATTGCCAGCTTAAACATGCCATGTACAAAAAGCTATGTGCCATGCCACGGCCTTCTCCTGTGGTATGCTGGGGCTTGAACCTGGGTCACCTGCAGGGCAAGATAGATGAGCTCTCTCACCGACGCAGTACCTTTATATATATATTTTTCCCACTGAGGTGAATTTCCCATAACATAGAAGTCAGCATTGAAAAGCACATTGTTCTGGGAGCCGGCGGCGGTGCACCCAGTTAAGTGCACGTAATCCTGTGAGCAAAAGGCCGGCTCAAGGATCTGGGTCCAGCCCCCAGCTTCCCACTGGCAGTGGGGATGTTTCACAAACAATGAGGCAGGTTGTTATATGTCACTCTTTCTCTCTCCCTCTTTGTCTCCCCTTCTCGATTTCTCTCCATCCTAGCCAATAAAATTAAATTAAAAAAAAAAAAGAAAGATGGCTGCCAGGAGCAGTGGCTTAATAGTGCTGGCACTGAGCCCCAGTGATAACCCTGGAGGCAAAATAAATAAGTAGTAAAAAATAAAAGCACACTGTTGCATGATTTGGAATATCTTCACAGTGTTGTACACTCTCCATCCACCTCTCGTTCTCAAAATTTTCCTTCACTCCAAAGGAAACAGCAGTTTCACCCCAAGTTACCAACTCTCTCTACCCACTACTCCCTACTCTTCACTCCAGCCCCCTGACGAGTGCCTGTTGTTCCCTGTTGCTATGAATGTGCCAAATCCAAGTATTGCACACAAATGAAACCTTTTGTCTCCTTTCCTTTTCTGCCATGTTTCTGAGGTGTGTGCACATTGTAGCATTTGTAGCATCAGTGTTCCATCCATCTTCAGGGCAGACTAGTATTTCAGCATCCAGCTCCACAACATCCACTTCAGCCTTTCATCTATTAATGAACACGTGAGATTTTCCACCCTGTGGTTATTCTGCTGCTACATTTGAGTGCCTGTTTTCAGTTCATTAAAAAAAAAAGATATTTATTTATTTGTAAAATGGAAATACTGACAAGACCACAGGATAAGAGAAGTAAAAGTCCACACAATGCCTATCCCCAGAGATCCATATCTCATCCCCTCCCTTGATAGCTTTCCTATTCTTTATCCCTCTGGGAGCATGGACCCAGGGATTACTATGGGGTGTAGAAGGTGGAAGGTCTGGCTTCTGTTATTGCTTCCCTGCTGAAACATGGGCATTTCAGTTCTTTTGTGTTGTTTTATGGGAATGAGATTGCTGGATCCCATGATGGTTCTTTGTTCAGCTTTTTTTTTTTTTTTTGGCGGGGATTGGGGGGAAGCTGTCATAAGACCTTCCGGAGGGGCTTGCGTCATCTTACATTCCTCCCAACCATGCACAAAGGTTCCCCTTTCTCCACACCCTCGCCAACACTGGTCATTTTTCATTTCTTGATCATAGGAACCCTGGTGCTGTGAAGCACTTGTCTTACTGTGTCTCTGATCTGCGTTTTCTCGGAGGCATGAGCAATCTTCCGTGTGCTGGTTGGGCATTTTCTGTCCTTGGAGTGACAGTGAAACACATTTTTTCATTGGGTGTTCAGCTTTTTGTTGTTTTTCTTGGACCTTGCAAAATGTGGAGGTAGGGAGGGAGGAATGGAGGGAGAGAGGAGAGGGATGGAGAGGGAGAGGGAAAGGAGAGGGAGAGGGATGGAGAGGAAGAGGGAGAGGGAGAGGGAGGAGAAGAGAGAGGGAGAGGGAGAGGGAGAGGGAGAGGGAGAGAGAGGGAGAGGGAGAGGGAGAGGGAGAGGGAGAGGGAGAGGGAGAGGGAGAGGGAGAGCTACCAGAATACTGCTGGGCTCTGGCTTATGGTGGTACCAAGGATTGAGCCTGGGACACTGGAGCCTCAGCCATAAAATATTTTATTTTACTTTTTTTTTCTTTTGGCAAAACTATGATGCTACCCCTCTACCCACTCTCTTGGAGCTAGATGCTAAGATCTGCCCAGACACTAACTGGATGCAACTGACTCAAGAATCAAAGTTTTGGGAGCTTGGCCACCTTCACAGAGATGTCCAGATGCCTTTCCCCCAGGGAACACTAGAAGGACTCCAGCAACTCCTGCTCAGACCTAGCACGGTGTCAGGACACGAGCAGCTCTCTGCGTTACCAGAACATTCCACGCCCTTAAGTCTCTTTAATCGCTTCTAACACTCTCTCTTTATCTCTCATATGGAAACAATATGTCAGTTTTCCACACGCTGTAATTATCCCCTTTGATAGAACCATGTGCACAGCCCGCACCACACGCCGACCGTCACCCACCTGGCCCGCTTACATAGACGGACTTTATTATCCAATAAATTATTGTTTTTCAACTGGAGATTCTATGTGTTGTTTTTTTTTTTTTTCCGGCCACATGAGGTGCATCAGCCTAGAGAGATAGAGGACGGAAAATGTAGCATAATTCCAAATGGCCCTCTCTCCTTCCATCTGAGGCATCTTTCCTGGGATTCCATTAACCCGGCACTGCAAGGACAGTAAAAGCCTGGGGCCAGGGAGATCGCTCAACACCTCTGACGGGCGTCTGTGGGGCTGTTCAGTCTTGCATTTTCCTTGTAAGGCCTGGGGAGAGGCCCAGCTCCGCTCACCTCCGGCCCGCAGCAAGGGAGGGCTGGGTGTTATTTGTAGCATCTGCCTTGTTGGGAACCGGGGCCCAGGAACTGGAGCTCTGATGGCTCTGCTCTGGCTCCTGAATCCCCTGGGAAGGACCAGAGTGTGGTGAGCAGCCCTCTGTGCAACTGTAAGCTTTCAGTCAAAGAAGGGGTCCAGGCCAGGAGGCGGTACATCCATCAGAGAGCACTCGTTCCCATGCACGAGGACCCAGGTTTCAAGCCCCCACGTCCCCACCTACGGGGGCAGGGGGTGCTTCACACATGATGGAGAAGTACTGCAGGTATCTCTCTTTCCTCTCTATCTCCCCCTCACACTCTCTGTCTCTAATGAAAAGAAACAAACAAGCAACAGTGGCCCAATGTTCCAACGAATTTATTGAGACTTCAACAGAGTCTCCGAGTCACACTTCGTCCCATTTTTCTTTCTTTTCTTTCTTTCTTTCTTTCTTTCTTTCTTTCTTTCTTTCTTTCTTTCTCTCTCTCTCTTTCTTTCTTTCCTTTTTTAGGTTATTTTTAATTTTTTAAATCTTTATTTATTTATTGGATAGAGACCATTAGAAATTGAGAGGGCAAAGGTGAAATAGAGAGGGAGAGAGACAGAGTGACACCTGCAGGCCTGCTTCACCACTTGAAAAGCGTTCCCCCTGCAAGTGGGGACTGGGGGCTCGAACCCAGGTCTTTGTAACTTGTACGCTCAAAGAAGGTGTGCTACCATCAGCCACTTTATTTCTTTATTGGACAGAGACAGAGAGAAATTGAGAAGAAAGGTGGAGATAGAGGAGTGGGGGAGAGAGAGAGAGAGAGAGAGAGAGAGAGAGATGGCTCTAGGACTGTCTCTCTGCTTGCAGAACTCCCCCTCCTTGTAGGTGGGGACCACGGGCTTGAACCTGGATCCCTGAGCATGGTAACACGCATGCATCACTGCCCAACCCCCTTTGTCAATGTCTTTTGACTTGAATGTGGGGGTAATAATAGTGCCCGCCCCATGGAGCTGGAATGACTGGGGATGAGGGTCGACCTGGATTGAGTGTGTGCCTGCAATTGGTTCAGGCCACTGTTGGTTTATTTAGCACTTCCAGGGCCTTGGACATGCATGATTCCACCCCCCCAACTAACTTAAAAAATTCATTTATTCCCTTTTGTTGCCTTTGGTTTTTTATTGTTGTAGTTATTATTGTTGTTGTCTTTATTAGTTAGGACAGGGAGAAATGGAGAGACGAGGGAAAGATAGAGAGGGGGAGAGAAAGACAGACACCTGCAGACCTGTTTTGCCACCTGTGAAGTGACTCCCCTGCTGGTAGGGAGCTGGGGGCTCAAAGCGGATCCTTAGGCCGGTCCTTGCGCTTTGCGCCACGTGCGCTTAACCCGCTGTGCTACTTACTGCCCGACTCCCCCAGCTGACTTAGATTTCCTATCACTGTACATGTATGGAGAGAGAAGAGAGACTCTGCAGTGCCCCCTCCACCGTCCATAGAGCTGCCCCTGGCCGTGGCTCTCCACGTGGAGTCAGGGCTCCCAGAGCATGAGCCACAGCCCTGGAACAAGCTCCCTTGGCCTTTCAAAACATGCTTGCAATGCAGCCCTGGCCACAAGGTCTCCTAGATACCCCCCCCCCCATTTTGTTCATGCCATTTTTAGCACTAAGAAACTGAGACTTAGGGGGAACTTTCTGGGCCAGGTTCACAAAACGGGTCCAGGAGAGAGCTGGCACAGGGCCTGGTGTTCTGGATGTCTCCGTTCTCACCTGCATCTTGCTTTCCCACTGCTGGGACGATGCCCAGTGCTCCCCTTCTGCAGCCTCAGCCAGTGATGGTGCTGAGATGACAAGGGCCCAGCACACTGTGAGCTGCTATTTCTCTCCTTCCCTTTCCTTGCTCAGAGCAAATCTCCCGGGGGGAGCCTGTGGAGCCTTCCTGGGAGCCCCAAGTTCAGGAGGGCAAACGAGCCAGTTTGTTCCGCAAGAGTGTCTCCTTGCCAAACCGGTTGCCAGGGGCTTTCAAAGGTTTCGGGGTCTACAAGGCCCCTGAAGAATTTGTCTTGAGCAGATGCCCCCACTCCCACCCCCATCTCTCAGTTCTAAATTCATGGGCAGATTAGGCAAAATGGAATCCGCTATGTTTCTGATTCATTTACACTTAACTCATCAAAAACGTTCCTTTTATGAGCTATTTGATGTCCAGAAAGCCTTTTGAGGAGAATTTATAAGCCTTTTAAAGACTTTTCTCTTAGAAACAGGCAGTTGCCTCTTGCCAAGAATAAACAAACTTGAACCTCAAGAGTGCAGGACTTGCAAGGGTCCCGATGCCAGAGGGCACTTTTGCAAAGTCACCCCTTCCTCACTCCTGACACCTTCTTCCCTTTCTGTGTTCCCTCCCATCCCCAATTCTCCACATGTGTCCCCACACACACCTCCTTCCACTTCCACCCCAACTTTGGGCCCCCTCTGGTTTCCCTGTAGAACTTTTCACCTTGGTTTGAACATTTGCACTCCCTTTCAGATTCAGATTTCTCCTGTAGCGGCTCACTAGAGCAGTGGCATCATCCAAATCTTACCTCCTTCTCTATTTTTAAAAGTATTTATTAATGTGTGTGTGTGCATGTGTGTGTGTGTGTGTGAGAGAGAGAGAGAGAAGAGGAAGAAGGAGAGGAGGAGAAGAAGAAGAAGTAGAAGGAGAGGAGGAGGAGGAGGAGGAGGAGGAGGAGGAGGAGGAAGGAGGAAGAGAAAGAAACCAGAAAATCAATCTGGCGTATACATTGCCGGGGACTGA